>NW_022437129.1:911566-945748 GCF_009761245.1 Sapajus apella | reverse complement strand
TTTTTTTTTTTTTTTTTTTTTTTTTTTTTTTTTGAGACCAAGTCTTACCCTTTTGCTCAGGCTGGTGGAGTGAAGTGATACAATCTTGGCTCATTGCAACCTCTGTCCTCCAGGTTCAAGTGATTCTCCTGCCTCAGCCTCCTGAGTAGCTGGGATTACAGGCACGCACCACCGTGTCTGGCTAATTTTTGTATTTTTAGTAGAGATGGGGTTTCGCCATGTTGGCCAGGCTGGTCTCGAACTCCTGACCTCAGGTGATCCACCTGCCTCAGCCTCCCAAAGTGCTAGGATTACAAGCGTGAGCCACTGTGCCCAACCAGCAATTTCTTATTTTTATTTTATTTGTTTGTTTATTTATTTATTGAGATGGAGTTTCACTTTTGTTGGCCTGGCTGGAGTGCAATAGCATGATCTTGGCTTACTACAACCTCCACCTCCCAGGCTCAAGCAATTCTCCTGCTTCAGCCTCCCGAATAGTTGGGATTACAGGTGCCTGCCACCACACCTAATTCTTTGTATTTTTAGTAGAGATGGGGTTTCACCCTGTTGGCCAGGCTTGTCTCAAACTCTTGACCTCAGGTGATCCACCCACCTTGGCCTACCAAAGTGCTGGTATTATAGGCGTGAACCACCATGCCTGGCCTTATTTTTTATTTTTTTGAGACAGGGTTTCACTCTCATCCACACTGGAATGCAGTGGCTCGATCTCAGCTCATTTGCAGCCTTGACCTTCTTGGTTGATGTGATTCTCCCACCCCAACCTGGGAGAATAGCTGGGACTACAGGCATGTGCCATCATGCCTGGCTAATTTTTGTACCTTTTGTAGAGATGGGGTTTTGCTATGTTGCCCAGGCTGGTCTCAAACTCCTGAGCTCAAGCAATCTGTCAGCCTTAACTTCCCAAAGTGCTGGTATTACAGATGTTAGCTGCCATGCCAGGCCATGAAAGCAATTTTTAAATAGTAACTTATTAAATATAGTATTATGTGTAGTACTTATTTAATATAGTGCAACTCATTTTAAACTATTTATAGGCTGGGTGCAGAGGCTCATGCCTGTAATCCCAGCACTTTGGGAGGCTGAGGCAGGAGGATTACTTGAGGTCAGGAGTTCGAGACCAGCCTGGCCAACATAATGAAAACTTGTCTCTACTAAAAATGCAGAATTAGCCCGGCATGGTGGTGTGCACATGTATTCCCTGCTACTTTTGAGGCTGAGGTGAGAGGATCGCTTGAGCCTGGGAGTTCAAGGCGGTAGTTAGCTATGGTCATGCCACTGCACCCCAGCCTGTATGACAGAGTAAGATCCCATCTCAAAAAAAACAAAAACAAAGAAAACTATTTATGTGCTTGTGTCTGCTTTATTTTTAAAGGTCTAACTCATCTTATTACTATGGATTTACACCAGAAGGAAATTCAGGGCTTCTTCAACATTCCTGTTGATAATTTAAGAGCATCTCCCTTCTTATTACAGTATATTCAAGAAGAGGTGAGCTAGCTCAAACTTTTTTATTTCAATATTCTGATTAAGGTTGAAAGATGTATTTCCATTTCCTTAGGGTATCCCTAAAGGATTAAAACTTGATGTATTCTACTTAAAGTACCATTATACTTTATAGATATAGTTCTATGTATTTTAGAATTCTGAATCTGCAATTTGTTTCTTTAGTTAAGCTCTTAAAATTGCTTTTTCTTTTGGACCTCAAGTACCTAGAATTGGACTATATGATTGTAATGAGTAATTTACCCTCATTACTAGTCTATGCTTGGTCCTGGTCCTGTTTTACATATCCATCTATCCATCCTGTCTCTCTGTCCATCCAGTTATGACAGTCAGCATCCATGATCCCACCTCCCAGCAAGAAAACTAGAATCATCATAATGACTTAGAGCTGCTCATGGGCTCCTTCCCTGCCCTATCCCCTGCCTCCTTCCACCCTAGGGAACCACTGCCCTCAAACAACGTTGAATTTGTCAAATGCTTTTTCTGTATCAGTGGAGATGATCATGTTGTTTTTCCTTCATTCTATTAATGTGGTTTATTACATTGATTTTTCTCATGTTGAACCACCTTTGCATCCTGGGATAAATCAGACATATATTTCTAATATAGTCACGTTTGTTTTTCTTTGATATGAGTTAGCACTTTTGTGATTTACTATTTAAGAAGGCTTTTAAATTTTAAATTTATATTGTACTTAGCTATTTTGCTGTTAGCCGTTTTTCTTATATAAATTATTTCTCCCTTTAATAACTTTTCTAGAGAACTTTTTGCAGTACTATATTTAAAAGATGGCAGTTTTTAGATTTCTGAGGAACTTCTTTCTGGTAAGAATACAGGGCTTCCTCATTCTCCAGCAACTGAAATAAGCCCTTATAGAGAAAATGAATTTAAGTATTTTTGAAAGAGAAAAATGTAAAATATTCTGCTTTTTTTTCTTTAAAATTATACACAGGAAACATAAAAACTCTAGGCTGGAAGCAGTGGCTGACACCTATAATCCCAGCACTTTGGGAGGCTGAGGCGGGTGGATCACTTGAGGTCAGGCGTTCAGACCAGCCTGACCAACATGGTGAAACCCTGTCTCTACTATAAATACAAACTTAGCCAGGTGTGGTGGCACGCACCAGTAATCCCAGTTACTTTGGAGGCTGAGGCAGGAGAATTGCTTGAACCCGGGAGGTGGAGGTTACAGGGAGCCAGGATTGTGCCACTGCACTCCTGCCCGGGTGACAGAGCGAGACTCTGTCTCAAAAAAAACAAAATAGAAAACACAAATAGTCTAATAAATTCAGAAAATAATACAGACTTTAATTCTACCCGCAAAATTTTTCGTTGTTTTGAGACAGGTTCTTTCTCTGTCACCCAGACCAGAGTGCTGTGGTGCCATCATAACTCACTGAAACCTTGAACTCCTGGGCTCAAGAGATTTCTCCCACCTTAGCATCCTGAGTAGCTGAGACTAGAGGTGTGCCACCATGCCTAGCTAATTTTTAAAAAATATTTCTAGAGTTACAGTCTTCGTATGTTGCCCAAGCTGGTCTCAAACTCCTGACCTCAAGCGTTCCTCCCACTTCGGCCTCCCAAAGCAGTGTGATTACAGGTGTGAGCCACCATGCCTGGCCTAATTTTACCTGAATATTATTCTCAGTTGAGAGAGAAGGTGAGATAAAATTAGCAACTGTCTTGGTAAGGAAGGTTGAAGAGGTTTAGGCAGAGAGAGGGTGAGAAGGTGGGCCTTGAATGTTGTTTGGTTAGCAACTAACAACATGGAGAAACCTGTCATTTTAGAAGAAACAGAGTAGTCACTATAGACTTATATGGGTTGCTGTCCACATCTTGTGGTTTTAAGGGATGTTTCCACTCAAGATAAAGGCATGTTGTGTGCCAGTGTCTCAAGGCACAAATGATGATAGCACCTCTTGAGGGATGCCCTGTGGGTGATCCTAAAGAACGAAGGCTGGGGCACCCTCATGCTGGTTGCAAGAGCAGGCTGGAAGCCTAACCTTAGTCATTGCCTATAGTGCTGGCTTCTACCTCAGGATGACACTGCCTTCTACCTGAAAAAAAATACTCATTTCAGGTTCATTGTTGAGAAGAAGTCAAGGCTGGATGTGGTGACCCACACCTATAATCCCAGCACTTTGAGAGACCGAGGAGGTTGGATTAGTTGAGTCCAGGAGTTCAAGACCATCCTCAGCAAGATGGTAAAACACTGTTTCTACAAAGAATGCAAAAGTTAGCCAGGTGTGGTGGTGCATGCCTGTAGTCCCAGCTGCTAGGGAGGCTGAGAAGAGGATTGCTTGAGCCTGGGAGATTGAGGCTTCCCAGGAGGTCGAGGCTGCAGTGAGCCGTGATCTGAGCAACAGAGTGAGACCTTGTCTCAAAAAAAAAAAAAAAAAAAAAAAGTCAGGATTGGCCTCTCTGTCAACATTTATGAATCAGCAAACTAGGGAAATGGTTTTATTTTTGATATTGAGCTAACAGTGATGACATTTTAATGATAACATTTTAGTTTTAAAATTTTCTGTCTTTCAGAAAAAAATTATTTAAACTACAAAAATGAAATACTAGACTGAACATGGTGGCTCATGCCTGTAATTCCAGTACTTTGGGAGGCCGAGGCAGGCAGATCACAACGTCAGGAGTTTGAGATCAGCATGGCCAACATGGTGAAACCCTGACTCTACTGAAAATACAAAATTAGCTGGGCGTGGTGGTCTGTGCCTGTAATGCCAGCTACTCGGGAGGCTGAAACAGGAGAATCACTTATATTTGGAAGGTGGAGGTTGCAGTGAGATGAGAGTGAGCCATTGCACTCAAGCCTGGGCAACATGGCGAGACTCCATCTCAAAAAATAAAATAAAATAAATACTTTATGGGAACTTAGTGTTAAAAAGGAATTTTTGTTGTATTTGCCCTTTTTTTAGAGACAGAGTCTCACTCTGTCGCCCAGGCTGGAGTGCAGTGGTGTGATTTTGGCTTACTATAACCTCTGCCTCCTGAGTCCAAGCAAGCATGCCTGGCTAATTTTTGTATTTTTAGTAGAGGTGGGGTTTCACCTTGTTGGCCAGGCGAGTCTTGAACTTCTGAACTCCACTGATCTGCTTGCCTCAGCCTCCCAAAGTGCTGGGATTTCAGGCGTGAGCTACCACTCCTGGCCTGTATTGCCTTTTTATAGTATGCGTATCTTGTCTCTTTTATTTCCTTGTGTTAGAGCTTCTTAAAGCAGCAGGGTAGATACTCATGTTTCACTCAATCTAAGGTTCTGTCAGTCCAGCCTTACATTCTTTTATGTCACCAAGAAAGAAGAAAACACTGCTAATTATACTGTGGCACTGTGCCTTCTTGTCACGTAGTGATCATATTCTGCAGGTTTTGATGCTGACACTTTCCTCTCTGATAACTCTTACTTTCTGTATCTCTTGTGTTTGTCACTGGAATTTAAGCACCTTCTGCCAGACTCGGAAAATTCTAGTATTAGGAGGCTTGTTGCCTTGAAACTTTTGCCATCTATTCTGAAAGCATCTGGCAGTGTCTGTTGCCTTCTACTGCATTGCTGGGCATGTGTCAGGCAGTCTTCTTCCGGTTCAGTCCTTTTCACAGTTTCACCTACTGGTAGGGATCTTCCTTTCCTAAGTTTTTTTTTTTTTTTTTTTGAGACGGAGTTGTACTCATGTTACCCAGGCTGGAGTGCAATGGCGCGATCTCGGCTCACCGCAACCTCCGCCTCCTGGGTTCAGGCAATTCTCCTGCCTCAGCCTCCTGAGTAGCTGGGATTACAGGCACGCACCACCATGCCCAGCTAATTTTTTGTATTTTTAGTAGAGACAGGGTTTCACCATGTTGACCAGGATGGTCTCGATCTCTTGACCTCGTGATCCACCCGCCTCGGCCTCCCAAAGTGCTGGGATTACAGGCTTGAGCCACCGTGCCCGGCCTCTTTTTTTTTTTATTCACATTTTTATTAGGAGCCAGGAGAGGGCCCACCTTGGTCAGTGGAGGTGCTCCCAGGTTCTTCAGCCACTCCAGGCTGGGCCCCTGGGGGTCCTAGGGGTGGCGGGTATGTCAAGCATGTTCCCATCATTGCGGACAGGCACTGGGTAGTTGTAGGGCGTGGCCTTGTTGATCATGACAGAGTACTTGAAGTAGGGGATGAGTGGGGTCGGAATTATAGCGAGGGTCCCGATGAAGAAGGACATGACCAGTACTGGCTCCTTGGCCCAAGCATTCGTGAGGAAGGCGCCGAGTCTCGCGGCCCTCTTGGTCTCGATGGCGGTGACAGCCAGTAATGTTTTTTCATAGGTAGGTTCCTTTCTTCATTCTCCAAAGGAGAATTTTACTTTGAACTTTTTCTTTTTTTGGAAAACATTCAACTAACCAAGCATTTTTGGGTCTGTTGGAATTTACCGTTTCGTTGATTGTTGGAATAGCCTCTTAGAGACATGCAGTAATGTCTGACTTCCTGTCCGTCACAGATCCCAGATTACAGAAATGCAGTAATCGTGGCCAAGTCTCCAGCCTCTGCGAAGAGGTAGGTGGGAATCTCACAACCTCTTTTTGGATCTACTTCTAAGTATTGTGTCCCTGATGAGTTCCAGGCATTCTAAATTGAACTTCAGTGGTTCCCAGTGATACGTCTTATTTTTCTTCCATGGATGGGTATTTTAAGATCATTTTATCAACTCCATTTATTAAGTAAATATTTTAGTTTCCTCTCTTTTTTTCTAATCCTAATCTATGATTGCCAGACATATTTTTAAAGTTATCTTCTACTTACATTTTCTTTTCTTTGTATTTTATTATTTTTTAAAATTTTATTTATTTATTTTTGAGACAGAGTTTCGCTCCTGTTGCCCAGGCTATAATGCAGTGGCGCAGTGTTGGCTCACTGCAACCTCCATGTCCTGAGTTCAAGTGATTGTCCTGCCTCAGCCCGCCAAGCAGCTGGGATTACAGGTGTGCACCACCACATCCTAATTATTGTATTTTTAGTAGAGACGGGGTTTCACCTTGTTGGTCAGGCTAGTTTCGAACTGCTGACCTCAGGTGATCCACCCACCTTGGCCTCCCAAAGTGCTGGGATGACAGGTGTGAGCCACACGCCTGGCCTTATTTTTATTTTTAATAGTAGAAACAGAGTTTTGCCATGTTGTTTAGGCCAGTCTTGAACTACTGAGGCTCAAGTGATCCACCTACCCAGCTTAGCCTCCCAAAGTGCTGGGATTACAGGCATGAGCCACCATACCTGACCTCAATCATATTTCTTGACCAAAGCCATCCAGGTTTGGGGAAAACGTTCTAGTGTTTACCCCAGACCCAGATTGACAATCACTTGTCAATCTTCAAGTCTAGTGTTTACAGTATTGGTGAATATTTACAGTACTGGTGAATATTTACAGTACTGGCAAACAACTTTGTAGGTGTTTAGTGCCTCTTATTTGAGGAACTCAGAAATTGATTAACAGAATTTTATTCAGCTGACAACCCAGTTATTTGTATGTGTTAAAGGTGACACTTTATGAAACTGGCACAACCTGAGGCGTATAAAAGGGGCAGCCTTGAGAGTTAATAGAGTGACTTACATGTAACCTAGAGGAACCGATGTGTCACTAATACATACTTAAAATTGTATGTTGGTTGAGAGGATTTCATATACCAGTGTTTTGTGGAGAAACTACCCCATGGTAGAGGGAAAGAATGAAATCACTTGTAGGAATAAAGCCTTTTTCCTAAAAAGCCCTTTTAAAATTGTTTTCCAGTTAAATACCTTTGCTCACTGGATTGTTGTTGAGTCCTGTGTAATGAAAGAAAGCGTAGGATACCTCCACTCTAGGCCCATGGGCTGGCAGTATTGAAGGAGGGAGGAGAACTTGCACACAGTAAACCATTGATTTAAAAAGCATTTCACATAGGTCATTGGACATTATAAATTAAGAATAACACTTTAATATGTGGACTTAGTATATTAAATAAAATAAATTGGCATTTGAAATAAAACCATTACATGGCTGTGTTCTTGTGGCTGACTTTCTCAACTCAGCCAGGCCTTGTGTTCACCCAAGTAGCTGTGTCCTTCAAGTAGCCGTATCATCTGGTCTCCTCTTGTCCATTTGATTAAATTGTAAGAAACAGACTGAATTTTAGAATGTAAACTTTTCAAATAGCTTTTCCATTTATTCAAAGGCTGAATTAATTTTATTTAGTAATTTTTCTCTTGATATACATGCTTTAAAAAAATTAAAAGTGAAAAATCACACATGTACAAACAATCATTTTAAAGCATGGAATTCACTGACATTTAGTGCATTCATGGTGTTGTGTAACCACCACCTGTCTCTCTTTTCAGAACATTTTCATCATCCCAAAAGAACACCTTGTACCCATTCAGCAATCATTCCCTATCCCTTCACCCTCTGTCCCTTGGGAGCCACTAATCTGATTTCTGTTTTTGTTCATTTACCTATTCTGGACATTTCATGTAAATGGAATCACATAGTTTGTGCTCCTTTGTATCTGGTTTCTTTCACTTAGCATGTTTTCAAGATTTATCTATGGCGTAGCATGCAGTATCTCAGTCCCTTTGATTGCTGAGTAATATTGCATTGTATGTGTATACTGCAGTTTATCCATTCATCTGTTGATGGACACTTATGTTGTTTTTACCTTTTGGCTATTATGAATAGTACTCCTGTGATTATTCATGTATTAGCTTCTGTGTAGACATAAGTTTTCGTTTCTTGTGGTTATCTATTAGGATTGGAATTGCTGGGTCATATAGCAATTTTGTTTATGTTTCGAGGAACTGCCAAGCTCTTTTCCACTGCAGCTGCCCATTTTACATTCCCACCAGCAGTGTATGAGAGTTCCAGTTTCTCCACATCCTCACCAACACTTATCCTCTGATTTTTTTCATTATAGTCATTCTAGTGGGTGTGAAATGATACCTTATTGTGGTTTTGATTTGTATTTCCCTAATGATTAATGACAGTGATGTTGAGTATCTTTTTTTTTTTTTTTTTTTTTTTTTTTTAATGAGATAAGGTCTTGCTATGTTGTCCAGGCTGGGCACAAACTCCTGGGCTGAATCAATCCTTCTGCCTCAGTCTGCTGACATATTTTTATATGCCTTTTGGCCATTTGTGTATCTTTGGAAAAATGCCTATTCACACCTTTTGCCCATTTAATAATTGGGTTGTCTTTTTGTTGAGTTGTAAGCACTCTTTATGTATTCTACATACTAAACCCTTGTTAGATACATGATTTACAGATACTTTATATCTTCAGATTGTCTTTTCATTTATAGTGTTCTTTGACACAAAATGGTTTTAATATTGATAAGGTTCAATTTATCTTTTTTGTTTGTTATTGCCTCTGCTTCTGATGTTATGCCTAAGAATCCATTGGCCAGGTGCAGTGGCTCATTCCTGTAGTCTCAGCACTTTGGGAGGCTGAGACAAGAGGATCACTTGACCCCAGAAGTTTGAGAACAGCCAGAGCAATATAATGGACCTTGTTTCTAAAAAAAAAAAAATTAATTGGGTGTGGTGACATGTGTCTGTGGTTCTGGCTACTTGGGAGGCTGAGGTGGGAGGATTGTTTAAGCCCAAGAGGTCAAGGCTGCAGTGAGCTGTGATTGCACCACTACATACCAGTCTGGTTGGCAGAGCCAGATCCTATCTCAAAAAAAAAAGAATCCATTGCCAAATCCGAGGTCATGAAGTTTACCTCTATATTTTCTCCTAATGCTCTTATATTTAGGTTTTTGATCCTTTTTTTTTTTGTTTTCTTCTGAGATGGAGTCTTTCTCTGTTGCCCAGGCTGCAGTGCAGTGGCATGATCTTGGCTCACTGCAACCTCTGACTCCTAGGCTCAAGCAATTCTCTTGCCTCAGCCTCTTGAGTAGCTGGGATTACAGGCATGTGCCACCATGCCTGCCTAATTTTTGTATTTTTATTAGAGACAGGTTTTACCATGTTGGTCAGGCTGGTCTCAAACTCCTGACCTCAAGTGATCCGCCTGCCTTGGCCTCCCAAAGTGCTGAGATTATGGGCACGAGCCACTGCACTCGGCTGGTCTTTAATCATTTTGAGTTAATATGTGTATATGGAGTAAGATGGGCCTCCAGCTTCATTCTAAGCATGTGGAGATGCAGTTATTTCAGCACCATTTGTTGAAAGACTATCTTTTCTCCATTATATTGCCTTTGCTCTTTCATCAAAGATCAGTTAACAATATTTATGTAGGTCTATTTCTGGGCTGTCTGTTTTGTTCCATTTATATATTTGTCTTTTCTTTTACCAATCCCACACTGTCTTGATTACTACAGCTTTTTTTTTTTAGGCTTAAGTCTCACGCTGTGTCACCTAGGCCAGAGTGCAGTGGCTTGATCTCAGCTCAGTGCAGCCTCTGCCTCCTAGGTTTGAGTGATTCTTGTGCCTCAGCCTCCCGAGTAGCTGGGCTTACAGGTGTGCACCACCACACCTGGCGAAATTTTGTGTTTTTAGTAGAGATGGGGTTTTGCCATGTTGGCCAGGCTGGTCTCGAATGCCTGACTTCAAGTTATCCTGACCTCAAGTTATCCTCCCAAAGTATTAGGATTACAGGCATCAGCCACTGCACCCAATCACTACAGGTTTTTATTATGTTTTTTTCAGATGGAATTTTGCTCTTGTTGCCCAGGCTGCATGATCTTGGCTCACTGCAACCTCTGCCTGCCAGGTTCAAGCAACTCTCCTGCCTCAGCCTCACAGGTAGCTGGGATTACAGCCATGCCCACTACGCCTTGCTAATTTTGTTAGTAGAGATGGGGTTTCACTATGTTGGTCAGGCTGGTCTCAAACTCCTGACCTCAGGTGATCCACCCATCTCAGCCTCCCAGAGTGCTGGGATTGCAGGCATGAGCCACCATGCCTGGCCCTCTGTAGCTTTTTTTTTCTTGAGATGGAGTCTCGCTCTGTTGCCCAGTACCCAAGCTGGAGTGCAGTGGCGCAGTGTCGGCTCACTGCAAACTCCCCCTCCTAGGTTCAAGCAGTTCTCTGCCTCAGCCTCCCGAGTAGCTGGGATTACAGGCACCTACCACCACACCCAGCTAATTTTTTTTTTTTTCTTGAGACAGAGTCTTGCTCTGTCGCCAGGCACCAGGCTGGAGTGCAGTGGTGTGATCTTGGCTCACTGCAACCTCCACCTCTCAGGTTCAAGCAATTCTCCTGCCTCAGCCTCCCAAGTAGCTGAGACTACAGGCACGCACCACCACACCCAGCTAATTTTTGTATTTTCTTTTTTTTTTTTTTTTTTTGAGATGGAGTTTCGCTCTTGTTACCCAGGCTGGAGTGCAATGGCGCGATCTCGGCTCACCGCAACCTCCGTCTCCTGGGTTCAGGCAATTCTCCTGCCTCAGCCTCCTGAGTAGCTGGGATTACAGGCACACGCCACCATGCCCAGCTAATTTTTTGTATTTTTAGTAGAGACGGGGTTTCACCATGTTGACCAGGATGGTCTCGATCTCTTGACCTCGTGATCCACCCGCCTCGGCCTCCCAAAGTGCTGGGATTACAGGCTTGAGCCACCGCGCCCGGCTTAATTTTTGTATTTTCTAGTAGAGACGATGTTTCACCATGTTGGCCAGGATGGTCTCAATCTCTTGACCTCATGATCTGCCTGCCACGGCTTCCCAAAGTGCTGGGATTACAGGTGTGAGCTACTGCGCCTGGCCCAATTTTTGTATTTTTAGTAGAGACAGGGTTTCACCATCTTGGCCAGGCTGGTCTTGTACTTCTAACTTCGTGATTCACCTGCCTCAGCATCCCAAAGTGCTGGGATTACAGGCATGAGCCACTCCACTGAGCCTTAATAGTCTTAAAGTTGGGTATTGTCACTCTTTCTAACTTTGTTCTTCAAGATTGTGTTGGCTATTCTGGGCCTTTTGCCTCTTCATATAAGCCTCAGAATCAGTTTTTGAAATCCACAGAATAACTTGTTGGGATTTAGATTGGGGTTTGCATTGAATCTGTGGATCAAATTGGGAGAACTGACATCTTGACAATATTGAGTCTTCGTATCCATAAACATGGGATATCTTTTTGTTGTTGTTGTTTTTTGAGATGGAGTTTTTGCTCCTGTTGTCCAGGCTGGAGTACAGTAGCATAATCTCAGCTCACTGCAACTTCCACCTCATGGGTTCAAGCGATTCTCCTGCCTCAGCCTCCTGCGTAGCTGGGATTACAGGCCCATAGCACCATGCCCAACTAATTTTTTGTATTTTTTGTAGAAATGGGGTTTCATCATGTTTACCAGGCTGGTCTTGAACTCCTGACCTCCGGTGATCTACCTGCCTCGGCCTCCCAAAGTGCAGGGATTACAGGCGTGAGCCGTCGTGCCTGACCTGGGTTACGATATTTAAAAAATTCTTCTTTGATTTCTGTCTTCAGAGAAGTTTTCCTCATGTAGACTTGTACTTTTTTTTTTTTTTAAGAAACAAAGTCTTGCTCTGTTTACCCAGGCTGTAGTGCACTGGTGCCATTACAACTCACTATAGCCCTGAATTCCTGGGCTCATGCAATTCTTTCATTTCAGCCTCCTAAGTAGCTAGGACTCTAGGTGTGCACCACCATGCCTGGCTAATTTAAAAAATTTTTGTTTTTTTATTATATTTTTTTTTTGCGGCGTAGGGATGGGGTTCTGACTGTTGTCTAGGCTGGTCTCGTATCCCTGGGCTCAGTCTCCCAGTATTGGGATTGCAGGCGTGAGCCATCACATCCAGCCCATATTTTGTTATATTTATACCTAAATAAATGTTTCTTTGGGTATTTTTTATTTTTTTAGACATTATTTTCTTTAGTTCTGTGAACATATTTATGATAGCTGATTTATTCTGTCTAGTTATTCTGACATTGGGCTTTTTCAGAGATCACTGCTTTTTTCCTGTGTATGGGCCATGTTTTTCTTTTTTTAAATTAAAAAAAAAAAAAAAACTTCTTACCTTATTTTAATTTAATTTTAATTTATGATGGAGTCTCACTGTGTTGCCCAGGCTGGAGTGCAGTGGTGTGATCTCAGCTCACTGCAACCTCTGCCTCCTGGGTTCCAGTGATTCTCCTGCCTCAGCCTCCCGAGTAGCTGGGATTACAGGAATGTGCCACCACAAATAAATTATTTGTATTTTTAGTAGAGACGGGATTTTACCATGTTGGCCGGGCTGGTCTCAAACTCCTGACTTTAGGTGATCCACCCGTCTTGGCCTCCTTCCCAAAGTGCTGGGGTTACCGATGGCAGCTACCGTGCCTGGCCAAAACTTCTTACTTAAAAAAAAAATACAGAAACAGGATCTTGCTATGTTTCTGGGCCAGTGACAAACTCCTGGCCTCAAGCAATCCTCCTGCCTTGGCCTCCCAAAGTTCTAGAATTACAGGCGTGAGCCATCATACCTGGCCCATGTTTTCCTTTTTGTTTGCATGCCTTGTAAATTTTAGTTAAAAACAACATTTTAAAATTATGTAATGTGAAAAATCTGAGCATCAGCTTCTACCTCCATCAATTCCCAGGGTTTGTTGTTTCTGTGATATGTTAGCTTAGTGGCTATCCTGTGCCAATTCTGTAAAGTCTGTATTCTTTGTAGCATTCAGCCACTGAAGTCTCTGCTTGGTTAGCTTACTGGCCAGCTAATGATTGGACAGAGATTTCCTGAAATGGCTTGAACTAATAAATTTCCCACCCTCTTCAAGGATCTGTGTGTGCATGTTTGTATATGTCTTCAATTCTCCCAGCAGCTTACAACTCTGCCTTAGCCTTTACTTCCTGGTTGCACAGTGCCCTAAGGTCAGCCAAGGTTCAAGGTTAGGAACTTTTCAGGTCCTTCCTGGGTAAGCGCATGTTCTTCACATGCAGTAATAAGCTTTTCAAGGCCCATATGGCCATCTAATCCCCCAGATTTTTCTCTTTTTTTTTTTTTTTTTTTTTTGTCTAGCCTCTTGTTTTACTCAACTGGTTCTGTCATTTCAGGCAGCTGCAGTGTAAACAGTTGCTGTTGATTGTCCATCTACTCTGGGGATAGGACCGTTCACACAGAGTGAGCTCTGAGACAGGTCATATTCTCTAGCCCTGAGTCTCAGCGAGCTGCCACATAGGCATAATAGTGATGGTTATCTGAGAATGGGCTTCTTGAGAGGCTCCAAACTCATTCTTTTCCCACCAGTGGTTGGTAGGCTTCTGTTTCTCACAGCTACCATGGTTATGAGCATTCCATTTTTGTCTATGGCAGAACTGGAGAGAGAGGCATGGGAATAGGGCAAGTTAAAATACACAGTTTCCTTTGTGTGTGTGTGTGTGTGACAGGATCTCACTCTGATACCCAGACTGGAGTGCAGTGGCGTGATTATGGCTCACTGCACCCTCAGCTTCCCGGGCTCAGGTGGTCCTCCCACCTTAGCCTCCCAAATAGCTGAAACCACAGGCATGCACCACCATGCCTGGCTAATTTTTGTGTTTTTATTGTAGAGATGAGAGTCTCACTATATTGCCCAGACTGGTCTCCAACTCCTGGCCCCAAAGTGATCTGGCCATCTCAGCCTCCCAAAGTGTTGGGATAATAATTGTGACCCACCATGTCTGGCCCAGAGTTTGCTCTTTAACAAGATTCAGCTGTTTTTCTTAAACATTCCTCAAATTGTTGCAAGCTGTTAGTTAACTTCCACAGTTATGTAAAGGTTAATTTTTCCAAAATTTTTTAGAGTTTTTCTTTTATGGAGGAGCAGATTTTTGGTCATCCATTATTCTGACATTCTAAAGTGCTTCTTCTCTATAGTGGTTTTTGTTTGTTTTGAGACAGAGTTTCACTCTTGTCACCCAGGCTGCAGTGCAATGGCGCCATCTCAGCTCACTGCAGCTTCTTCCTCCTGGGTTCAAGCAGTTCTCCTGTCTCAGCCTCCCAAGTAGCTGGGATTACAGGTGTAAGCCACCACGCCCAGCCCTCTATAGTGTTTTGAGTATCTCATTATTGGCTGTTTTAATGGTTGTTCTAAGTATTTCATTACATATACAAAACATATTACAATATACTGGTGTCATTTTATCAGTTTGAATGAAATATAAAAGCTATACCTCTTTCTCTTTGTGTCTCTTTACTCTCCCTATTTTTAATATATTTGTTTTAAATATTTCCTATACATACACTTATAGCAATAGCAGTGTCAGCCTGTTGGAATTTTTGTTTTTTGTTTTTTTTTTTTTTTGAGACAGTGTCTCACTCTGTCACTAGGCTGGAGGGCAGTGGAGTGATCTTAGCTCACTTTAACCTGTGCCTCCCAGGTTCAAGCAATTCTCCTGCCTCAGCCTCCCAGGTAGCTAGGACTACAGGCACATGCCACCACACCCAGCTGATATTTGTATTTTTAGTAGAGATGGGGTTTCACCATGTTGGCCAGTCTGATCTTGAACTCCTGACCTCAGGTGATCCACCTGCCTTGGCCTCCCAAAGTGCTGGGATTACAGGTGTGAGCCACTGAGCCCGGCCAGAATTTTTGCTTTCAAACATCAAACATAATTTAGAAAATCAAGAAATGAAGTAAAGCTTATTGTAGTTACTTGTATTTTTGGTTCCTTCTTCTTTCCTGATATTCCAGAGTTAGGTTTATTGTTTCTGTTTAGAGCACTTCCTTTTGCCCCTATTAAATGTAGTTCTGTTGGTTTTGCTGATTTTCCTTCATTTGAGAATGTCTAGAGTTCCTTTTCATTCTTAAAGGATATTATTGTTGGGTATAGCATTCTGGAGTAACAGTTGTTTTCTCTCGGCACCTGAAAAGTATGTGTGTCACTTTCTTATGGTCACTGTGGTTTCTGATGAGAAGTTAGTTGTCATCTGAATTGTTTTTCAAGATTTTTTCTTTGTCCTTAGTTTTTAAAAGTTTAATTATGATGTGTCTTGAGATTGCTTTGGGTTTATCTTGTTTGGTGTTTGCTGCACTTCTTGAAGCTGTGGGTTTATGTCTCTGACCAATCTGGGAAGTTTTTAGCCATTGTCTTTTTGAGTACTTTTTTAGTCCTACTGTCTTTCTCTTCTTTTTCTGGGACTCTGATGACATAAATGTCAGATCTTTTGTTTTGTTTTTGAGACAGAGTTTCACTCTTGTCACCCAGGCTGGAGTGCAATGGCACAATCTTGGCCCACCACAACCTCTGCCTCCCGGGTTCAAGTGATTCTCCTGCCTCAGCCTCCCCAGTAGCTGGGATCACAGGCATGTGCCACCACGCCCAGCTAATTTTGTGTTTTTAGTAGAGACAGGTTTCTCCATGTTGGTTGGGCTGGTCTTGAATTCACGACCTCAGGTGATCTGCCCATCTCAGCCACCCAAAGTGCTGGGCTTACAGGCATGAACCATCACACCAGCTGATCTTTTGTTACAGGTCCATGAGATTCTATTCATTTTTATTTTCTAGTCTTTCATTTTTATTTTTTAGAGGGTCTCACTATGTTATTCCAGCTGGCCTTGAACGCCTGGCTCAAGTGATCCTCCCACCTTAGCCTTCAGAGTAGCTGAGACTATAGGCACATGCCACCATGCCCTGCCTCAGCCATTTTTCTCTCTATTGTCCAAATTGGCTAATTTCTGTTGTCTGTCTTCCAGCTATCTAATTATTTTTGCTATAACTTCCATTCTGCTGTTGAGTATATACAACTGAGCTTTTTGTTTTTTTAGACAGAGTCTTGCTCTGTTGCCCAGGCTGGAGTGCAGTGGTATGATATTGGCTTGCCACAGCCTCCGCCCCCCTGGGTTCAAGCGATCCTTGTGCATCAGCCTCCTGAGAACCTGGGATTACAGGTTGATTTTGTATTTTTAGTAGAAACATGGTTTTGCCATGTCGGCCAGGCTGCTCTCAAACTGCTTGCCTCAAGTGTTCTGCCTCCCTTGATTCACAAAGTCCTGGGATTACAGTCATGAGACACTATGCCTGGCCTTGGCCCTTTTTTTATACCTTCTCTTTTTTTGTCGATACTTTCTTTGTTTAGACTTCCTGTTTTTTATTTGTTTCAAGTATGCTCATAATTGCTACTTGTAGCACTTTTCTGATGGCTGCTCTGAAATCTTTGTTATACAGTTTCTGCATGTCTGTCACCTTGGTGTTGGCATCTGTTATTTGTCCTTTTTCATTCATACTGAGATTTCACTGGCCTTTAGTGCGGTGAGGGGCTTCTGATTGAAATCTGAACTTTTTGATATTGTGTGTGAGACTCTGGTTCTCATTTAGGCCTTCTCATTTTGCTGGCTTCTCAGGACTCTGGCAGCGAAAGTGGTGGTGTGGGGGCTTATTACTGCTAGGTAGAGGTAGAAATCTAGGTACCTCATTGGGCCTCTGTGGACCACCCAAGGTGGTCCTTGTTATCCATGGGTGGAAATGCTCCCTCCATGTCCTCCACTGATGCCAAAGTAGCCTCATTCCCACTGGGTGGTGGTGAAATTCCTGACTCCACCAGGCTGCCTCTGACACCTCTGCAATGGAGAGGGGAAGAGCACCTCTTTCCTGCTGAGTTAGGGGTAGAAGTAAAGATTTCACTTTCCACTGACTCTAGCAGTTGCTCCTTACTGCTGAGTGAGGGTGAAAGTCCCAGCTCCGTATTTGGCCTTCTGTGAAACCACCCCATCGGGTTTAGGGTACTTCATTATAGCCTGGCAAGCCAGGAAATACAGGCTCACTACTCAGCCTTTGCTCAGGTGATAGAAATGTGGGGCAAACATGTGCTGTGGCTTTCCTGCAGTTTGTGGCTGGAGTAGGGCAGTTACTGTATAAACAATTTCTCACTTACTAGGTTGCTCTTTTCTTAGTCCTTTGACTAGGGAAAGCTGACGTTGGTTGGAGCTTTTTTTTGTCTTTGCCCACTGGCATTTTTGGGTTGCTGCTTCTCCAGCTACAAGTCTGGGATAACAAGGCAAAAAGAATGCCCAAGGAAGTCACCACCGTTCCTCAGGTCCTGAGGTCCCTTGCTAGTCTGCCTTCTCTCTACCTTTTAGAGTCTTCTCACTTTTGTTTGTATATAAGATCCAGGGGTTTTAGTTGTGGGTAGTAGAAGGAGTATAATATTCCATCCTAATGGAAGCAGAAGTGACAACAATGTGTTTTGATACTTTTTTCCTTGAGGCAGGGTCTTGCTCTGTCATCTAGACTGGAGTGCAGTGGTACAACCACAGCTAATTGCAGCCTCCATCTCCTGGGCTCAAGAGATCCTCCTGCTTCAGCCTCAGCCTCCTGAGTAGCTGGGACAGCAAGCATGTGCCATCATGCCCAGCTATTTTTTTCTTTTCTTGTATGTTTTTGAGTAGGAGTTTCATTCTTGTTGCCCAGGCTGGAGTGCAATGGCGCAATCTTGACTCACCTCAACCTCTGCCTCCCGGCTTCAAGTGATTCTCCAGCCTCAGCCTCCTGAGTAGCTGGGATTATAGGCATGTACCACCACGCCCGGCTAATTTTGTATTTTTAGTAGAGATGGGGTTTCTCCATGTTGGTCAGGCTGGTCTCGAACTCCTGACTTTAGGTGATCCATCCACCTCAGCCTCCCAAAATGCTGAGATTGCAGTGGCACAATCTCATCTGACTGCAACCTCTGCCTCTTGGGTTCAAGCGATTCTCCTGCCTCAGCCTCCTGAGTAGCTGGGACTACAGGCGTGCATCACCATTCCCAGCTAATGTTTGTATTTTTAGTAGAGACGGGGTTTCACCTATTTTTTTTTCTTTATTTTTGTAGAGATGGGGTCTCCCTATGTTGCCAGGTCTGGCCTCTAACTCTAGGTAGGGTACAAGTAATCCTCCTGCCTTGGCTTCCTAAAGTGCTGGGATTATAGGCATCAGCCACTGCACCTGGCCTTAATAACATTTTTTCTTTTCCTCTAAAATACCAGAACATGATGAATTTTCTGTTGACTTTCCCATCGGGGTGGACTTTTAGTAACCTGTAGAGGCCTCAGTTTACATCTGTCAGCCATGTATTCACAGGTAGATGGATGTGGTAGCCTTTTGCTCAGTTTCTTTGGCTTTTGTCAGTGATGTTTGTCACCCATCTGTCCAAATGTTTATTGAGAACCTATTGTGCTGGGTCTGATGAGGCCTAGGAAGATGCCCTGTAGGACTGCATGTGTAGCATCAGATGTTTTTTATCTATGTTTTGTTATTTGATCTTTGCAACCTTGGAGGTCAGCAGTTATGATTACTCACAGATGAGGAAACAGACCACCAGAGATTAAGGAACTTTTCCAAGGTACATCCACAAAATGTTGTTTACTTGAAGGTGGTGGTGCAACTATTTACTTCTAAGAATGTTTTCTGTGCCAGTGATTATGGGACTTGAGTGTTGGCCAAATATGATTGAAATTGTGCAAGGTGAGGTGGCTCACGCCTGTAATCCCAGGACTTTGGGAGGCCGAGGCAGGTGGATCACTTGAGATCAGTAGTTTGAGACCAGCCTGACCAACATATTGAAGTCCTGTCTGTGTTAAAAATACAAGATTAGCTGGGTGTGTTGGTGCACGCCTATAATCCCAGCTAGTTGGGAGGCTAAGGCAGGAGAATTGCTTGCACCCAGGAGGTGGAGGTTGCACTTAGTCAAGATGGCGCCATTGTACTCCAGCCTGGGCAACAAGAGCAAAACTCCGTCTCAAAAAAAAAAAAAAGTAATTGACTTGCTCTTCTCCACTCAATCTTCATTGAGTCCATATTTGAGTGCTGCTGTGCCAGCCATTGTGGATGTGGTGGTGACCAGTGCAAGCATGGCTGTGTTCCCGTGGCACTTGCAGGCTGCCCTCATATGCTCTTTGATGGGTAGGTCAGTTGGGTAGACTGGAATAAAAGAGCCAGTCTCTTTTTTTCCCCAGTTTTTGTAATTGAATCCACATAGGTCACACTACATTAAATGAATGTTTTAGTATGGAGGTGAGTGCTACAAAAGGCTGTTTTGTATGGAGCAGGTAGTAAAACAACAGTCAAGGCTTAGGAGTTTGGTCTGTGAGTTTAAGGTATTGTGAGTGGACCAGGCCCAGTGGCTCATGCGTGTAATCCCAGCACTTTGGGAGGCTGAGGTTGTAGATCACTTGAGCCCAGGAGTTTGAGAACAGCCTGGGGAACATGGCTTTTGCCATGTCTCTACCAAAGAATACAAAAATTAGCCAGGTGCAGTGGTGTGTGCCTGTAGTCCCAGCTACTCAGGAGGCTGAGGTGGGAGAATCACTTGAGCCTGGGAGGTGGAGGTTGCAGTTAGGGCAGATCACACCACTGCACTTCAGCCTGGGTGACAGAGTGAGACCCTGTCTCTGAAAAATAAAGAATAAAAAGATACAGTGAGCAAGAGCTCTGTTGACATGGCATCTGACACAGTAAAGTCAGCTGTGGCTGTCTTGTCTCCCACAGCTATGTGGTGGTGATTTTCTTGTGTTCTGATGTCCTGATAAGCACATTACCCAGGCTTCTAGCAGGAGATGGCACCTTCTGGCTCAGCCGCATACCAATTTTGATCTGATTATTTCTAGTTTTCTTCTCCAAGTTTTTCATTTGGCAGCTCACCTTAGAAAATAGCTATAATCAATTTCGAAGTCAGACTGGGGCTGACTTATCAGTCAGGAAGATAGTTAAATTAGTAGTCAGAAGACAGGGGCTTCCAGTTATGCCTTAGCCAATCTTTGTGAGAACCTTGGTCAAGGCTATCTCTTCAAACCTCAGCTTCCTGGAGTTAACACCTGCTTGGCTTATGTTACAGAGTTAATAAGCATCAAAGAACTTATTGAAGGACTTTATAAATTAAATACCATTATGTACAATGGTGGTGGTTAGTGCCTTTATTTGTTTATTTTTTTGAGACAGGGTCTCCCTCTGTCACCCAGGCTGGAGTGCAGTGGTATGATCTTGGCTTGCTGTAACCTTCCCTTTCCCAGATTCAAGCAGTTCTCCTGCCTCAGCCTCCTAAGTAGCTGGGATTACAGATGTGCCCAGCTAATTTTTGTATTTTTGGTAGAGACAGGGTTTCACTATGTTGTCCAGGCTAGTCTAGAACTCCTGACCTCAAGTGATCTGCCCCATGTCGGCCACCCAAAGTGCTAGGATAACCGGCGTGAGCCACTGCGTTTGGCAGTTAGTGCCTTTAGAATCCTGAAGTTATTAAAAACAAAAACAAAACAAAACAAAAAAGAATCCTGAAGGTATTGATGAAAAGGTCTGTCTAAGTGTAGAGCTGTTGTTTTGGAGTTGACGATGAGTTGTTTTGACTACAAGGGATCATCTGAGAAAGTGTTGGTTTAATAAGGAACAGAACTTGCTTGAATGAGTTATTTGAAATTGTTTTCTCAGAATAACTGAGCAAATAGGAAACCAAAGTTTAGCTGAGGTCCTGTGTCTTGTTCTTTCTAACCCATGATGTAAATTAACTCTCATTATTGAACAATCAGGATCAAGTTGCTTTGGAATTCGACTATCAGTATATGAAACAAAATGACGTACAGAAAGCATCCTGGGGCCGGGCGCGGTGGCTCAAGCCTGTAATCCCAGCACTTTGGGAGGCCGAGGCGGGTGGATCACGAGGTCAAGAGATCGAGACCATCCTGGTCAAGAGATCGAGACCATCCTGGTCAACATGGTGAAACCCCGTCTCTACTAAAAATACAAAACATTAGCTGGGCATGGTGGCGCGTGCCTGTAATCCCAGCGACTCAGGAGGCTGGGGCAGGAGAATTGCCTGAACCTGGGAGGCGGAGGTTGCGGTGAGCCGAGATCGCGCCATTGCACTCCAGCCTGAGTAACAAGAGCGAAACTCCGTCTAAAAAAAAAAAAAAAGAAAGCATCCTGATTCATTTTGGAATCAGATGGGAATGCAAGGTATCTGATTATGTGTTTTATGGAGTAACCAGAAATTCCCATTACTGTGCAGGTAATGATTTTATTTTTTATTTTCCTTTTTTTTTTTTTTTTTTTTTTTTTTTTTTTGAGATGGTTTTTTTTTTTTGTTGCCTGGGCTAGAGTGTAATGGCGCAATGGCTCACTGCAACATCTGCCTCCTGGGTTTCAGCAGTTCTCCTGCCTCAGCCCGCCAAATAGCTGAGATTATGGGACTTGAGTGTTGGCCACATATGATTGAAATTGGGCCAGGTGAGGTGGCTCATGCCTGTAATCCCAGCACTTTGAGATTACTGGCACTGCCACCACGCCTGGCTAATTTTTTTGTATTTTTAGTAGAGACAGGGTTTCACAACGTTGGCCAGGCCGGTCTTGAACTCCTGACCGCAGGTGATCAACCCGCCTCCCAAAGTGCTGGGATTACAAGAGTGAGCCACTGCGCCCAGCCATGATTTTATTTCTCTTAAGAACATTGTGTTTTGTAGAGGTTGGTAGAATTGAAACACTACTCTAGGAATTGGCAAACCTCCACAGATCCCAGATGAAAAGACTTCCTGAGAGGACAACTAATAGGTCAGTTCTTTGGCACCAAATTTTGTTTGCAAAGCCAATCTTGAACTTCAGGGAGGAACTAATAATCTATGTGATGCCATCTCTTTTGAAGACTCTGCCATTGTATTTATCTGAAACTTTTTTCTCTTGAAAGTTTTTTAAAAACTATTTTGATATTTTTATAAGGATGAATTTAAAGTTATGTGAATGCTCTTGGGATATTTATCAAATGTTATTAAAATATTCTCTGTTTATGATGTTCCCTCTTTAAGGACAAATATTCTGTCTTACACACACACATAAATATATTTTACTGACTTTACTGTTTTTGACCTGGACAGTCCTGCTTCTGTGAAGGTTTATTATTTTTTCCTTGAAATATAAATTAAATTCCTTATAGATAGGACCAGACCAATAAATGTTTACTTACATGTGTCAGAGATTGTTCGTTTGTTTGAGACAGGGTCTTTCTCTATGGCCCAGGCAGGAGTGCAGTGGTGCAATTATAGCTCACTGCAGTCTTGACCTCCTGGGCCTGAGTGATTCTCCCACCTCAGCCTCCCAAGTAGCTGAGACCATAGGCTTGCACTACCATATCCAGCTAATTTTTTTATTTTTGTAGAGACGAGGTCTCCCTGTGTTGCCTAGGCTGGTCTCAAACTCCTGGACTCAAGCCATTCTCCTGCCTGTGTCTCAAAGTGCTGGGATTACAGGTGTGAGCCATCACCCATCTTAAGAAAAGTATCTTGAAATAGAGTGATTTAAGCATGATTTTTTTCCCCCCAGTAGAGATGGGGTTTCACCATACTGGCCAGGCTGGTCTTGAGCTCCTTGTTCCAAGTGATCTGCCCACCTCAGCCTCCCAAAGTGCTGGGATTACAGGCCTGAGCTGCCATGCCTACCCAAATTTAAGTTTTTTGAAATAATTGCTAACACTGTAGCAAAGCTTTCCTTAGTAGTGTAGTGCACATAGGAAACCTGGTTGACGTGAGATTTCTAACAGCTCATAAGAGTCTGCATAATAATACTATTTAGTATTTTCTAGTGCTCTGCTCTTCATATGTTGTGTAAATGCCTTGGCTGTATCTAATATAGATAGTACTAGTGGGATTCAGTATAATCCCTAATTTTTTGTTTGTTTTAGCAATTCTTATGAGCAGTTAGATGACTCAGCATGGCCCTAGGAATCAGGTCTGGTATGAAATGAGGGATGGGCATGGTCTGTGGCCAGGGACTTAATGAGATAAAGTATAAGGTGGTTAGGAGGAGGGAATAGATTAAAAGTTAAAAAATGGAAAAATGCTCTACTGTGATAATATTAGTTCTTTAAAAAAAAATAAAAAGCTAGAGTGGCTGTATTAATATCAGAAAAATCAGAGCAAGTAATTTTGCAAGGGTTGAAAAAGGTCTTTTTCTAATGATAAAGGGGTCAGTTCTTCAAGAGGACAAAACAGTTCTAAACATTTATGAACTAAATGACAGAATTTGAAAGTATGTGAAGTAAACACTGATAACTGCAAGGAGAAATAGATATACCCATAATGATAGTCAGTGATTCCATTATCCTGTTAGTAATTGATAGAATAAGGAGACTGAAAATCATTAAGGATGCAGGAGACTTGAACAACACCATCAGCCTGCTGGATCTGATTGAAAGTCATAGAACACCATCTAGGGACAGCAGAACATATGCTCTTTTTTAGTAGAAACACAAAGGTAGATCATATTCTTCTGAACTATAAAATAAGCCTCAAATTTTAAATTATGCAAGCCATATAAAATATGTTCTCTGACCACACTGGAATTAAGAATAATTCTAATAACAGAAGTATCTTTGGAAGTGTCCTGAATATTTATATTTAGTAACTAATATATTTCTAGATAACCCTTCTAGTCAAAGAAGAAGTTGAAAGTGAAATTAGAACATATTTAGAACTGAATGAAAATGAAGACACAGGCCAGGCGCAGTGGCTCACGCCTGTAATCCCAACACTTTGGGAGGCCAAGGCGGGTGGATTACCGAGGTCAGGAGTTCGAGACCAGCCTGGTCAACATGGTGAAACCCCGTCTCTACTAAAAATACGAAATTTGCTGGGTGTGGTGGCACACACCTATAGTACCAGTAACTCGGCAGGTCGAGACAGGAGTATCGCTTGATCCGGGAGGTAGAGACTGCAGTAAGTTGAGAGTGTGCCACTGCACTCCAGCCTGGGTGAGACAGAATGAGACTCCATCTCAAAAAGAAAAAAAAAAAGAAAATGAAGACACAACACATCAAGATTTTTGGTATCCCATTAAAACAATACTCAGGGAGAAATCTATAGGGCTAAACACTTTTATATAAAAGAAGACCTCAAATCAGTGATCTCAGATTCCACCTTAGGACACTAGAAAAAGCAAAGCAAATTAAAACCAAAGTTAGCATAAGAAAGGTAATAATAAAGATGAAAGGCCAGGCTTGGTGACTCATGCCTGTAATTCCAGCACTTTGGGGGGCCAAAGCAGGCAGATCACTTGAGGTCGGGAGTTGGAGACCAGTCTGGCCAACATGGTGACACTCTGTCTCTCAAAAAAAAAAAAAAAGAAAAAAAAAATTAGCTGTATGTAGTGGCAGTCGCCTATAATCCCAGCTTCTAGGAGGCTGAGGCATGAGAATCACGCAAGGCAGAGGTTGCAGTGAGCTGAGATCATGTCACTGCACTCCAGCCTAGGTTATAAAATGAGACTCTGACTTAATTTAAAAAAAAAAAAAAAAAACTGGAATCCCAGCACTTTGGGAGGCCAAGGTGGGCAGATCATGAGGTCAAGAGATTGAGACCATCCTGGACAACATGGTGAAACCCCTGTCTCTACCAAAAATACAAAAATTAGCTGGGCGTGGTGGCACGCGCCTGTAGCCCCAGCTACTCGGGAGGCTGAGGCAGGAGAATTGCTTGAACCCTGGAGACGGAGGTTGCAGTGAGCCCAGATTGCGCCACTGCACTCCAGCCTGGCGCCTGGTGGCAGACTAAGACTCTGTCTCAAAAAAAAAAAGCCAGATGCGGAGGCAGAGAGCTCCGCCGAGATGCTGCGGCCAGTGACGACCCATACAACTGAGCTGCTGCCAAGCACACTCATGAGTACCATGACACTTCCACTGAGAATGCAGATGAGTCCAACCATGACCCTCAGTTTGAGCCAATAGTTTCTCTTCCTGAGCAAGAAATTGAAACGCTGGAGGAAGATGAAGAGGAACTTTTAAAAATGCAAAACTGCTCTGATTTGCCTCAGAGAAGGATCTCCCAGAATGGAAGGAGCGAGGCATCAGTGTCAAGCTCCTGAAGCACAAGGAGAAAGGGACCGTCTGCCTCCTCATGTAGTGGGACAAGACCCTGAAGATCTGTGCTAACCACTACTTCACACCAATGATGGACCTCAACCCAACGTGGGTGGCGACCATGCCTGGGTCTGAAACACTCATTCCAGCCTCACCAGTGAGTGCCCCAAGCCAGAGTTGCCAGTCATCCGCTTCCTGAATGGTGAGAATGCACAGAAATTCAAAACAAAGTTTGAAGAATGCAGGAAGGAGATTAAAGAGAGAAAAAATAAAGGATCAGGCAAAATGATCACGCCAAAAAGGTGGTAGAAAAGCTAGAAGCTCTTTGGGTGAAGGAGGAGACCAAGGAGGATGCTGAGGAGAAGCAACAAATCGTCTTATTTTATTTCATTTTCCTTTATTTTCTTTCCTTTAAAAAAAAAAAATTTTTTTTTTTTCCCCTCTTCCTCCTCTTTTGTTTATTTTTATTCTGTTTCTTTTTTTTTTGAGATGGAGCTCTCTTGCCAGGCTGGAGTGCAGTGGTATAATCCCAATTCACTGCAACCTCTGCCTCCCAGGTTTGAGCAATTCTCCTGCCTCAGCTTCCTGAGTAGCTGGAAGTAGTTCTCTTCCTGAGCAAGAAACTGAAATGCTGCTTAAACCCTACAGGCTCATGCCACCACACCCAGCTAATTTTTGTATTTTTTAGTAGAGACGGGGTTTCACCATCTTGGCCAGGATGGTCTTGATCTCTTGACCTTGTGATCTACCCGCCTCGGCCTCCCAAAGTGTTGGAATTACAGGTGTGAGCCACTGCACCCAGCCCTCTGTTTAGTTTTTACAAGGGATGTTGTATAAAGAACTGAATTTAGCATTCAAAAAAAAAAAAAAAAAGATTAAAGCATAAATCAATGAAATAGAAAACAAAAAACAGAAGAAAGCTAAAAAGCTGATTCTTTGAGAAAATCAACAAAATTGATAAACTTTTATCTAGACTGGTCAGGAGAAAACAAGACACAAATTACCATACTACCATCCCAAGTGTTGGTGAAGATGTGGAGGAACTGAATCTGTCAAGCACTGCTCATGGGAGTATAATATGGTATAACCACTTTGGAAAACAGTGTAGCCTTTTTATAAAGAGTTAGATATACACCTACTATATGTTCCAGCCATTCTGCTCTTAGGAATTTACCAGGAGATAAGAAAGCATGTGCCGGTGTATGAATGTTGATAGCAGTTTTGTGACAGCCAAAAACTCGAAACAACCCAAAAGCTCAGCAGTACATAAATGAATAAACTATGTTGTATATTCACACAGCGGACTATTACTCAGCAATGAAAGGCAGTGAACTATTGATACATGTTACTCAGTGGATGAATCTCCAAAACATAATGCTGTGTAAAGGAAGACAAAATGGCCAGGCGCAGTGGCTCACGCCTGTAATCCCTTCACTTTGGGAGGTTGACGTGGGTTGATCACTTGAGGTCAGGAGTTTGAGACCATCCTGGCCAACATGGTAAAACACACTGTTTTCCAAAGTGGTTATACCATATTACATTCCCAGGAGCAGTGCATGAGAGATGAAGTTCCTCCACATCTTCACCAACACTTGGTATGGTAGTATGGTGATTTGCATCTTTTGTCTCTACTAAAAATACAAAAAACCAGGCACAGTGGCTTGCCCGTAGTCCCACTACTTGGGAGGCTGAGGTGGGAGGATTGCTTGAGCCCAAGAGTTCTGGGTTGTAATGTGCTATGCCAGTCAGGCATCCGCCCTAAGTTTGGCATCAATATGGTGACCTCTCAGGAGCAGGAGACCACCAGGTTGCCTAAGGAGGGGTGAACCAGCCCAGGTCAGAAACGGAGCAGGTCAAAACTCCTGTGCTGATCAGTAGTGGGATTGCACCTGTGAATAGCCACTGCACTCCAGCCTGGGCAACATAACGAGACCCCATCTCTTAAAAAATAAATAAAAATTAAAAATACAAAAAAGCCAGATATGGTTGTGCACATCTGTAATTCCAACTACTTGGGAAGCTGAGGCAGGAGAATCACCTGAACCCAGGAGGCAGAGGTTGCAGTGAGCCAAGATCATGCCACCGCACTCCAGCCTGGGCAACAGAGCGAGATTCTGTCTCCAAAAAAAAGAAGTCAGACAAAAAAAGGCAACATACTCTATGATTTCACTTACCTGAAACTCTAGATAAGGTGAAACTATGGTGACAGAAAGCAGATCAGCTGTTGCCCGGGGCAAAAAGGAAAAATCACAAAGGGGCATAAGGAGTTGCTGTGGCGATAACATTCCTTCTCTTGATTGTGCTAATGCTTCCATGGGCACATTACAGCCATCAGAGCTCAAGCAGTTATATACTTTAGATGTGCACAGTTTCTTGTATCTCAATTTTACCCCTGTAAAACTATTAAGAAATTTGTGGTTAATACTTTGGTGAGTATTTTATGCCCTTTGCCCCATGTAGTTGGTTCTCACTGGTAGGTAGGCAGTCAGGCAGGTAGAATTAGCAGCTTCAGGTGAGACAGAGCTGAGCGGAGGTTCCCTCACTCACACAGGCTCTCCCGGCCAGCAGCTTGCAGACCAGGCCAGGCCGCTGCCCTTCTTTGGTACTGCTGCCAAGGGAAGGTGGGGTCTCTGCAGTTAGTCCTGGGTTCTAAGAGTCTGAGGCTGTTTTATTCTCTCTTTATTCCTTTGGGAAACTTATGTTCTCTTAATGTTTTGCCCCCAGGCATTAGCTGCGTGAGTTGAGTTTATGTCTGATGTTTTCCCTCAGGGCACAGTCTTTTGCTGAGCGCCTGCGCCTGGGAATTGCAGTGATTCATGGAGAGGCGCAGGATGCTGAGTCAGACTTGGTGGATGGACGGCATTCCCCACCTATGGTCAGAAGTGTGGCTGCCATCCACCCCAGCCTGGAGATCCCCAGTAAGTGTGCTACTGCTACTGCCTCTTTCCCACTTTCCTCTGATTTTAAGGCTGACTAAACTGGGGTGGGTGGGTGGGTGGGTGGGTGGGTGGGTGTGTGTGTGTGTGTGTGTGTGTGTTCGTGTGTGTTCGTTCCTCATTTTTTTTTAAGTTGGCAAAAACTGATTAATACCTTTCTTGGCCAGATAGTAGCGAATGCACTTTTGATTACCCTGTGAATTATAGGGCCCTTTAGAAGCAGTCTGTCCTTTGCAAGACCTATAAAATATTTGGACTATTGAGACAGTTACAGTGCTTCAGGGAAGTCCATTCATTCGTTCAGCAATATATCCTAGAGTATAGTTTAACATAAACCAAAAGCTTTTTTTTTTTTTTTTGAGATGGAGTTTCGCTCTTGTTACCCAGGCTGGAGTGCAATGGCGCGATCTCGGCTCACCGCAACCTCCGCCTCCTGGGTTCAGGCAATTCTCCTGCCTCAGCCTCCTGAGTAGCTGGGATTACAGGCACGTGCCACCATGCCCAGCTAATTTTTTTGTATTTTTAGTAGAGACGGGGTTTCACCATGTTGACCAGGATGGTCTCGATCTCTTGACCTCGTGATCCACCCGCCTCGGCCTCCCAAAGTGCTGGGATTACAGGCTTGAGCCACCGCGCCCGGCCCACCAAAAGCATTTTTGTGCACAAAGTTATCAACTGTGGTGGTGTTTTTAATGTAAAATATTAGAAAGGTTTAAATGGTTTACCAGAGGTTAGGGCTTGGTAAATTATGTTGTGTCAGTATAGCTAATTATGCAGCCCTTTGAAATAATCAAGACTATCTGCAAACAAGAAAAAAATCTATGGAATATATGTGAACAAGGCAGAATACGAGACTGTATACCTATTTGTCTTAGTTCAGGCTGCTATGACAAAATACGCAGCTGGAGTGCAGTGGTATGATAATGGCTCATTGCAGCCTCAACCTTCTGGGCTCAAGCAGTCCTACCACTTCAGCCTCCTGAGTAGCTGGAACTACAGGCGCTTGCCACCCCACCTGCCTAATTTTTGTATTTTTTGTAGAGACAAAGTCTTTCCACGTTGCCCAGGCTGGTCTTGAACTCCTGAGCTTGAGTGATCCAAACACCTTGGCCTCCCAAAGTTCTGGGATTACAGGTGTGAGCTACCAGGCCTGGCCATCTGGCCTCTTTCTATCCATACTAATCTCCTTATCAAATGTTTGCTTGGCTACACCCTTCGAGTTCTGTCCTGAACATGTTTTGCTTTTTTGCTTTTTTTTTTTAGGCGGAGTCTTCATCTGTTGCCCAGGCTGGAGTGCAGTGGTGTGATCAGAGCTCACTGCAGCCTGGACCTCCTGGGCCCAAGCTATTCTCTTACCCCAGCCTCCCAAGTAGCTGGGACTACAGGGGTGTGCCACCAGGCCTGGCTAATTTTTTTTTTGGTAGAGACCGGGTCTCGCTACATTGCCTAGGCTGGTCTCAAACTCTTGGGCTCAAGCAATTCTCCCTCCTTGGCCTCCCAATGTGTTAGGATTATAGGCCTGAGTCATTGCATCCAGCCTTTTACCTTCTTTATAAGGTGGCCAGGCTGATAATTTTGCAAATATCTAAGTTCTACTTTCCCTTTGATGATAAATCTCATCTTTAATTCATCTTCTTGTATTTTAGTATAAGCAGTCAAGAGAAGCTATGCACCCTCTGTTGCCAAAGATTCTATTTCACTACTTTTTTTTTTTTTGAACAAAGTCACCCAGGCTGGAGTGCAGTGGCACAATATCAGCTCACCGTAACCTCTGGCTCCCAGGCTCAAGCAATTCTCATGCCTCGGCCTCCCGAGTAGCTGGGACTACAGGCGTGTACCACCACACCCTGTTCATTTATATATGTATGTGTGTGTGTGTGTGTGTGTGTGTGTGTGTGTGTGTGTATATTTGAGATAGAGTCTTGCTCTGTCTCCAGGCTGTTTAAGCGATTCTCCTGCCTCAGCCTCCCAAGTGGCTGGGACTACAGATGCACACCGCCACGTCCGACTAATTTTTTAAAATTTTATTAGAGATGGGGTTTCACCATGTTGCCCATGTTGGTTGCGAACTTCTGAGCTCAGGCAAAACACCTGCCTCAGCCTCCCAAAGTGCTGGATTACAAGTGTGAGCCACCACGCCCAGCCCAAATTTTTAATATAAATTTTGTTGGAGACAAATTACATCCAAACCATAGCAGAGCCCTCACCAGAGCTGCCCTTTACCATCTTTACAAGCAATATAGTCTTTTGCTGACTTTCTCTTCTTCCAACCTCTGCCCATTACCCAGTTCCAAAGCCACTCTTGCGTTGGTAGGTATTTGATACAGCAGCAACTCACTTCTCAGTACCAGTTTCTGTCTGAGTTTGTTAAGGCTGCTATAACAAAATACCTTAGACTGGGTAATTTATAAACAACAGAAATTCATTGCTCACAGTTCTAGAGGCTGGGGAGTCCTGGATCAAGGCACCAGCAAATTGGTGTCTGGTGAGGGCTCACTCTGCTTCTGAGGTGGCACTTGTTGCTGTGTCCTCACATGGTGGAAGGAGCAAGGCAGCTCCCTTTGCCTCTCTGTAAGGGCACTCATCCTGTTCATGAAGGCAGGGACCTTGCGGCTTTATCACTTCCCAAAGGCCCCACCTGTTAATACTATCACATTGGGTATTAGGTTCCATCATAGCATTTTGAGAGGACACCATCTTCAGACCACAGCACTCTGTCTATCCAAGGACCAGGAGGGAATATGAAGAATGAATGTAGTTGGGTTAGGGTGGTAGAGTTATACATGAATTTGTTTTTGTGTTTAAGAAACTTCCTCATGCCTTAATAACATCTTCTTAATTTTTTTTTTAAATGCTGCCTTTGAGTTGTTGGGGAGGAAACCTAACTCCCAGCCCTCATAGGTTCAGTGTTTGGTGGTCTATGGACTAAACTGGCAAAAGACAGATGAGGAAGAGGAAAGGCAGAGTTTAATCATTACATACAGATGTGTGTGATTAAACTCTTGTGTGAGTCACAAAAACGTGACTCAAAGAAGTGGTTAAAATTTGGGGCTTATATAGCATCTTAATAGGGGAAGGGGAGGGGCAGAAAGGCTGGTGTGGGAAAACAGATGACTTCTTTTTTTTGTTTTGTCTTGAGATGCTCTTTTACCTAGGCTGGAGTGCAGTGGCACGATCTTGGCCCACTGCAATCTCTGCCTCCCAGGTTCAAGCGATTCTCCTGTCTCAGCCCCAGCTGGGACTGCAGGTACATGCCTCCATGCCCAGGTAAATTTTGTATTTTTTTTTTTTAGTAGAGATGGAGTTTTGCCATGTCGGCCAGGCTAGTCTCCTGACCTCAAGTGATACACCCACCTCTGCCTCCCAAAGTGCTAGGATTACAGGTGTGAGCCACCGCACCTGGCCCAGATGACTTCTTAATAGGGGAAGAGGAGGAAGGAGGGGCCTGATGGGAAGTGGGCACTGAGGAGAATAGATGGGAGGGAGGCTAGTTTTTGACAGTGTCTGTTTAGGTATGTTCTGGACTTCTAGTCTTAGGTGATAAGAGTTTGTCTTCCCTTGTGTTCCAGGGAGGATATTTATCACAGTTGAGTTCTTTTGTGAGGCTCTGCTTTTCAGCATATAAGGGATTTAAGGAACTCAAATGCTTTTAGCTCAAAATAATTTTTAGGTCACAGAGGTATATTCTGGACTCTTAGTTTTTTTTTTTTTTTCCTGTACCTAGGAGTTTGCTCATTTATAAATAGAGGGAAGGGGAAAAAAAAAAAAAAAAAACAGAGAAGGAACTATTGTGACTGGGATAGCCATGAAGAAGCTGGGATTCCAGCTGTACTTTGTAGATCCCAGCTGAGGTGGAATTGGATGGCCATCCAGACAGGGGTGAAATCTCCTCAGGGGTGGGAGACTGAGCTTGAGTTTGCATCTGGCCCCATCACTTATCAGCTGTGTGTCCTTGAGCCTGTTGTTTATCTGAAAAAGAGCAACAATAAGAGGTTGTCCTCAGAGTTGACCCGTATGGCAGGCCAAGACAGTGAAGAGCCCAGGACGAGCCCTCAGGACCCAGTGCTGCCTGCCTTATATAAGTGAGGCAGGACTGCAGTGATGAGACATTCAGTGATGGGCCATGGTGTGGCCAGGAGGACATCAGCCTGACTACCAGGAGGCCCCTAGAAGGAAGACATGGACTAAGGTGGCATATATCTTCGGGAAGCCAGCCAAGGAGGACTTTGAATACCAGTAAATACACTCACGTCCTAGAAGGTGGCCAACAAAGGCTCTCGATCCGGAGCAGTTAGTGTTCAGCAGGCCAGGCCTGCATCTGTGTTTGGGATAGTTAGTGTTCAGCAGGCCAGGCCTGCATCTGTGTTTGGGATAGGTTGCACAGAAGAGAAGCTGAAAGTGCAGAGGCCAGATCCAGGAGGCTGATGAAGTTGAGCAGGCATGTGGGAGGGGAGCCTGATCTCTTGGGCTGTGCTGTCCAGCCTGGTGGCCACCGGCTATGTGTGGCTCCTGCACACTGGGAATGGAGTGGGGAGCAGTGGGAGTATGAAGGACACACAACCCTAATCTGAAAACCTTAATGTGAATATCTCATTAGTGAAGTTTTATTGATTCTGTGTAAAAATGGTAATATTTTGATATATTGAATCAAACATGTTATTAAAATTAATTTTACCTATTTGTGCTTTTATAATGTGGCTACTAGAAAATCTAATATTGCATATGTGGCTTACTTTTGTCACTTTGTGTTTCTCATGCATTGCTGCTCTAGGGAATGGTAACATGGGAATGAAAGTGACCGAGCACATTGGAAATGTTAAAAAGACGATGGGAAGGAGGCCAGATTCGTTGGCTCACTCCATTAATCCTAGCACTTTGGGAGGCTGAGGTGTAAGGATTGCTTGAGCCCAGGAGTTTGAGACCAGCCTGGGCAACCTAGCAAGACCTCGTTTATACAAAAGGTTTAAAAATTAGCCAGCCATGGTGATGTGCCTATAATCCCAGCTACTTGGGAGGCTGAGGTGAGAGAATCACTTGAACCCAGGAAGTTGAGGCTGCAGTGAGTCACGATGGTGCCACTGCAATCCAGCCTGGGTGACAGAGTGAAACCCTGTCTCTAAAAAAGATGGCAGGAGAGAGTGAACATTTTTAATGTGTTAGTCTCCAGGACAGCCCTTTTAATGCAGTGATGATTTTCCATTTTATAGATTAACAGGGTCAGAAAGAGAAAGAGACTTCCCCACAGTCACATAGTGACAAGCTAGACTTGTCTGATGAAAACCTGAGCTTTTTCTGTTGTGTTCTTGGGTCTCTTGGACTTAGTGATGGGGTTTTAAGGAGGAGGAAGGCAGGAGATAGAGACAGGGTTCAGGTTTTGGGGCTGGGAAAGTGTTTAATAAAGTGTTTGGCACAGGGCCGCAAAGCCTTTTGCTTGTGTGTGCACTTCTCGCAACCTCATGTGCCCAGGCTGTTGGTGCTGGGGGTAGGCCCGGGGCTGCCGCTCCCTTTCCAAATCCTTGCCTGGCCACAGAGGGGCTTGTGTTTAGGAACCTCAGCAGAACCCTGCAAGGGCTGGATGGGACCATTGGTGAGATGAGCCATGCCCGAGATCATGGAAGAAATCATGTTCCTCTTCAGTCCTGCAAGTGCGTGGGCTGTGATGAGGAATGCATTGGCAGTCTTTCAGTGAACCCTGCTCCTTTGGAACTTGCTGGCCGTTAGCTTTCTGTGTGGCCTTAGGGAGTGGACTCTGGACTTCGGCACTGAACTACAGGTTTCCCATCTAGAAATGAGGTCATGGGACTGGGCGATCTCTCTGTTCTTTCTAACATTTCTTTACTCATTTGATCTTTATGTTTCATTTATAATTTTAATTATGATGTTCCTATGTTTATGTTTTGACTCAAGTAGTGATTACTACAGGCCTTCTTTGGGAATGCAGTAGAATTTTAGTTTCACAGAACCTAAATATTGGATTGTGTTTTTTTTTTTTTTTTTTTTTTTTTTTTTTTT
>NW_022437129.1:888120-911466 GCF_009761245.1 Sapajus apella | reverse complement strand
CACTCATGTTACCCAGGCTGGAGTGCAATGGCGCGATCTCGGCTCACCGCAACCTCCGTCTCCTGGGTTCAGGCAATTCTCCTGCCTCAGCCTCCTGAGTAGCTGGGATTACAGGCACGCACCACCATGCCCAGCTAATTTTTTGCATTTTTAGTAGAGACGGGGTTTCACCATGTTGACCAGGATGGTCTCGATCTCTTGACCTTGTGATCCACCCACCTCGGCCTCCCAAAGTGCTGGGATTACAGGCTTGAGCCACCGTGCCTGGCCTGGATTGTTTTTATACATTTGATGATTTGGCACCCTACATATAATGCTTTTTTAAGGTACTATCAAATAATATATGAAGGGAAAAAGCATTATTCCTGTAGCATCTCAAATAAAGATTTTGTTATTTAGCATTAGATTTTAAAAATTATTTTGTATCTTCTGATTTCTTATAGATGAAAATCTAACCGCTAAAAACCATGAAAATACTTTTTCATAATATAAACAGTGTACATATTATATCTGAAAACATTATAATGCATAAAAGTTAGAAGAAAATAATAATTAGTGGTTGATCCCACTATTCAGACACACTAATTTGGTGAGCCTCCTTTTAGTTTTTCACCCATATTTTCATAGAGCTTAATCATTTTCATGCTTAATACATAATTATGCATTTTGCTGCCTCCTTCTCCCAGCTTCCTGACATGTCATATCACCCAGGCTGGAGTGCAGTGGTGCAATCATGGCTCACTTCAGCCTTGACCTCCCAGGCTCAAGCGATTTGTCTGTCCACCTCAGCCTCTTGTAAACAGCATTTTTATGGCCCATATCCCATTGTATGAATGTGGCTTCGACTGCTGAACCACACCCTAATTTGGGGTTTTTATGTTTTCTTCTGTTCTTTGCCCATATAATGTGGCAATGAATATATGTGGATAAGACACTTTTCATACTTTGGCATATTTTATTTCAAGCTTTTAAAAGTGAGATTAATGAGTCAGAAGGTATGAATATAAGACTTTTTGTCAAATTGATTTCCTAAAGGGCTATTCATTATACGTTTTCACTGGCATTGAGATCAAGGGTCCTGGGAGTAGGAGTGTTGAAAATGCAAAATGTCACTTTGGTTCTGGAATTTATCTTGCTTTCCTTTGTTTTGTTACACTTTTTGTCCTCTCCTGATGTTCACACATTGCCTTTGTTTGTCATATGTCTTTAATCTCTTTCAATCTAAAGTAGTGGTTCTCAATTAGAGAGTGGATATTGTCTCCTAGAGGACATTCAAAAATGTCTGGAGATATTTTCGTCACAATCAAGCGGGTAGCTACTGGCGTCTAGTGAGTAGAGGCCAAGCATGCTGCGAAGCTTTTCACGGTACACAGGACGGCCCCTGGCAGCATAAGCATGTCTGCCCCAAGATCTCAGCAGTTGAGAAACCCTGATCTAGAACAGTCCTTTCACTTTTTTTAGTGACATTGCCTTAAAAGGAAATCGAAGTCAAAGTCACAAAGCATAGAATTAACCATTTTAAAGTATAAAGTTTACCGGCTTTCAGTGTATTCACAGTTTTGTGTAGTTACCATTTCTTTCTGGTTTCAAAACTTCTCATGACCCCAGAAGAATGTCCCGCACCCATAGTTTCCCCATGCCCCTTCCCCCAGTCCCTGGCAGCCACTCATCTCCTTTCTGTTTCTGTGGATATTTGCCTACTCTGGACATTTCATAGAAATGGAATCATATTATATGTGGGCTTTTGTATCTGGCTTCTTTCTCTGAGTATGTTTTTGAGGTTCATCCATGTTTTAGCACGTGTCAGTACTACATTACTTTTGATGGCTGGATAATATTTCATTGTCAGCATTTATAGGAATTTGGGTTGTTTCCACTTTTGGCTGTCCTGCTGTGTATATTCATGTTTGAGTTTCTGTGTGGATAGGTGATTCATTTCTCATGGTCTATACCCAGGATTGGAATTGCTGGGTCATTTGGTGTATTTTTAACTTTTTGAGGAGCTGCCAGACTCTTTTCCACAGCAACTGCACTATTTTATATTTTATATTCCTACTGGTAATGTACAAAGGTTCCAATTTCTCCACATCCTCATCAACACTTATTTTCTCTCTTTTTTTATTTTATAGCCAGCCCAGTGAGCATAAAGTGGCATCTGATTGTGGTTTTGATAAACATTTCCCTACTGACTAATCCTTGACCTCCCGGGCTCAAGTGACCCTCTCACCTCAGTCCCCCAGTAGCTGCTACTACAGGCATGCACCGCCATGCCTGGCTAATTTTTGTATTTTTTGTAGAGACAGGGTTTAGCTATATTGCACAGGCTGGTCTCAAACTCCTGAGCTCTGGCAGGCAATCTGTCCACCTCAACCTCACAAAGTGTTGGGATTATAGACATGAGCCACTGTGCCTAGCCTATTTTATATATTTTGGATACTAGACTCTTACCAGATACGTGATATGCAAATATTTTCTGCCATTCTGTGGGTTATTTTTTTACTTTTTTATTTATTTTTTATTGAGACAGGATCTCACTGTGTCACTCTGGCTGGAGTGTAGTAGCATGATCGTGGCTCAGTGCAGCCTCAACCTCCCAGGCTCAAGTGATCCTCTTGCCTCAGCCTTCTGAGAGCTGGGACTACAGGTGCATACCACCATGCCTGGCCAATTTTTAAAAAAATTTTTAGAGATGGGGTCTTGCTGTGTCGCCTAGGCTGGTCTTGAATTCCTGGGCTCAGGCAATCCTGTCTCCTCAGCCTTCCAAAGTGCTGGAATTATATGTGTGAGCCACCATGCCCGGCCACAAATGATTTTAATTTTGATGAAGTCCAATTTATATTTTTGTTGCTTGTCTTTGGTATAATATTTAAGAATTCTATTTTCTTTCTTTTCTTTTGTCCTTATTTTTTTTGAGACAAGGTCTTGCTCTGTTGCCTAGGCTGGCGTGCAGTGGCATGATCTTGGCTCACTGCAACCCCTGCCTCCTGGGCTCTAGTGATCCTCCTACCTCAGTCCTCCGAGTAGCTGGGACTGCAGGCGTGTGCCACCAGCAAATCTGGCTATTGTTGTATTTTTTTTTTTGTAGAGATGGTGTGTCACTGTGTTGCCTAGGCTGGTCTCAAATTCCTGGGATCAAGAGATCCACCCAGCTCAGCCTCCCAAAGTGCTGGGATTACAGGAGTAAACCACTGCACCTGGTCAAGAATCCCGTTTTCTGTCATTTCTTTCAATAATGATTTGTAGTTTTCACAAATCCTTGGTTAAATTTTTTCCTAGTATTTTATTTTTTTGTCTCCTTTTGTAAATGGAATTGCTTTCTTAATTTCCTCTTTTGATTGTTCAATACTAGTGTGTAGCAACTGATTTTATGTGTTGATTTTGTACTTGGCAACTTGGCCGAATTCATATATTAGCTTTGGTAGGTGTATTTGTGGATTCTTGGGGATTTTCAATATGTATGATCATGTCATCTGCTAATAGAGATAGTTTTACTTTTCCTTTCTAATCTGGATACATTTTGTTTCTTTTTCTGGCCTAATTACCCTTGCTAGCATATCCAATATGATGGTGGAAGGCAGTGGTGCAGCGGGCATCCTTGTCTTCTACCTGACCTGAGGGGAATGCTTTTGGCCTTTGGCCATAAAGTGGCAAGTTAGCTGTGGGTTTTCATAGTTTCCCTTTATCAGACGGAGGAAATTCTATTTCTAGTGTGTTGAATGTTTTTATCTTCAGATATTAACTTCTTTAAAGCTTTGTTTTACTTTTAATATAAAAACTTTGGTGTGTGTGTTGTATTCCAACAGTGCTGATTCCTAAAGAGAAGCCCCCAATCACAGTTGTGGGTGATGTTGGAGGAAGGATTGCCATCATTGTGGTATGTAGACCTTTTTTATTATTAATTCTAGTATTTGCCATTGTTATTCTGTTGACTGATTGACTGACTGACTGACTGACTGATTTTGAGTCTTGCTCTGTTGCCCAGGCTGGAGTGCAGTGGCACAATCTTGGCTCACTGCAACTTCTGCCTCCTGTGTTCAAACCATTCTCCTTCCTCAGCCTCTTAAGTAGCTGGGATTACAGGTACCTGCCACCATGCCTGGCTAATTTTTGTATTTTTAAAAGAGATGGCATTTCACCATGTTGGCCAGGCTGGTCTCGAGCTCCTGAGCTTAAGATATCTGCCTGCCTTGGCCTCCCAAAGTGTTGAGATTACAGGCATGAGCCACCGTGCCTGGCCCATTCGTAAAGATAGTAGTGTGGCCAAATAATTATCATTTAAGTTGGTGTCTTGTGGTAAATTGTTTGCTTTGGCCCAGAAATTGGAAAATTCTATTGTTTATTTTTAAATTGCTAACTACTAGCCAGGCTCCGTGGCTCAAGCCTGTAATCCCAGCACTCTGGGAGGCTAAGGTGGGCCGATCGCTTGGGCCCAGAAGTTCAAGACCAGCCTAGGCAACATGACAAACCCTGTCTCTACAAAAATTAGCCAGACTTGGTGGCACATACCTGTAGTCCCAGCTACTCAAGAGGCTGAGGCAGGAGGATTGCTTGAGCCTGGGGCACAGAGGTTGCAGTGGGCTGAGATCATGCAACTGCACTCCAACCTAGGTGACAGAGTGAGGCTGTGTCTCAAAAAAAAAAAAAAAAAAACTGTCATAACATGAGATATTGTTCTGTGATAAAAATAAAGTACAGTCCAGGTGCGGTGGCTCACGCCTGTAATCCCAACACTTTGGGAGGCCGAGGCAGGCAGATCACCTGAGATCAGGAGTTCAAGACCAGCCTGGCCAACATGGTGAAACCCCCATCTACTAAAAATACAACAATTAGTTGAGCGTGGTGGCACATGGCTGTAATACCAGCTACTTGGGAGGCTGAGTCTAGAGAATCGACACATACCTATAGTCCCAGATACTCAAGAGGCGGAGGCAGGCAGGAGGATTGCTTGAGCCTGGGGCGCAGAGGTTACAGTGAGCTGAGATCATGCCATTGCAATCCAGCCTGGGCGACAGAGAGACTCCATCTTAAAAAAAAAAAAAGTAAAGTACAAAGTTGATTATAACTGTTTAAAACATACATTCTTTCACACATCGTAAGACCAGTACATAAAAAGAGTGCACTTAATGCCTATGCCTATATAGTTTAAAGAATAGAATGAACACTGGGTACCCGCTAGCTCACTTGAAGCATACAACATCACCAGGTACCTGGAAGCCTCCTCTGGGCTTACCCTGGTCTCTTTGCCTCAGAGGTTGCCACTGATGTGAAGCTGCCCATCTTTATCCTGATAGTCAACCGTGAGTGCATGGGTCCTTAAATGCTGTCTGTTTTTCTTGTCTTTGATGTTTATGTAAATGATGTCTTTGTATACTTTGGGACATTTTTGCTTAACACTTGTATTGAAATTTATCCGTGTAGTGGCAGGAAGTTGTACATTATTCTTTTTCACTGCTGTGTGATGTGTCTTTGGTATAACTGCTACACAACTGACTGAGGCAGTGGTACTGCTTTGAACATCCTTGTACCTATTTTCCAGTGTATCTGTGTGAGTTTCAAGGTGCGTGGGAGTGGAGTTGTTGGGTCTGAAGGCATGTACATTTTTAACTTTACAAGATGCTGCCAGATTGTTTCCAAAGTGGTTGCATCCATTTCCCAAGCTCCGTAGTGTGTGTCCCACATTATCCCCAGTGCTTGACAATGTTGTGCACACCTTCTTCAGGACAGAAAATCTCTCACGTTGGCTGGGCGCAGTGGCTCACACCTGTAATCCCAGCACTTTGGGAGGCCGAGGCAGGCGGATCACCTGAGGCCAGGAATTCAAGACCAGCCTGGCCAACATGGTGAAACCCCATTTCTACTGAAAATACAAAAATTAGCCAGGTGTGGTGGTGTGCACCTGTAATCCCAGCTACTCAGGAGGCTGAGGCAGGAGAATCACTTGAACCCAGGAGGTGGAGGTTGCAGTGAGCCAAGATCACACCACTGCACTCCAGCCTGGGTGACGGAGGGAGACTCATCTCGGGGAAAAAAAACATAAGAAAATCTCTCATGTCCCCCTTTCGGGTAATAGCTGTCTATTAATTATTCCTTAGTTGGCAAGACTATAGTAACAAGGTGCTGTGGATTTAGTAGCACTTTTATTCCCCTTCTATTGTCACTGCATCATTTAGAAAACCTTTTTATTTTGAAGTAATTATAGAGCCACAGGAAGTAGGGGGAATATCAGGGACATCCTGCGTATTCTTTACCTAGCATCCTTCATTTTGCTTAACAATAGTACAGTAACACAGCCTGGAAATTCTCAGTGCCACTGCCACAGAGGTCCTTCAGACAGCACCAGTTGTGCTTGTACTCTGTGTGTGTGTGTGTGTGTGTGCGCGCGCGCGCGTGTGCGTGTAGTCTTATCGTGGGTGGCTTTGTGGAACCACCACCACAGCCAAGACTCAGAATTGCTCCTTCATTGCAAGGTACCCTTATGCTTCCCTTCATAGCTACACTCACATCCTTCCCACCCAATCTGCAACCCCTGGTGTCTTTGTTCATTTTGTGCTGCTGTAACACCTGAGACTAGGTTGTTTATAAAGAAGAGAAATGTATTCTCTCATAGTTCTAGAGGCTGGAAGTCCGAATCATGGCACCAGCATTTGGTCTGGTGAGGGCCTTCTTGCCGTGTCCTCACATGGCAGAAGGTAGAAGGACAAAAAGGAATAAACTTTCCTGCAGAAGGGCAGGAAAAAGGAGAACCCACTCCCACAAGCCTTTTTATAGTAACATGAATCCATTCCTGATGGTGGAGCTCTCACAACCTAAACACTTCCCCAAAGACCCCACCTCCCAGCATTTTTGCACTGGGGAGTGTGTTTCCAACACGTGAACTTTGGAGAGACAAAAACATTCAAACTACAGCACTGGCAACCACTGATCTGTCCTCTTTCTCTTTCTTTCTTTCTTTTTTAAATTTTTTTTTTTTTTTGAGACGAAGTTTCGCTCGTTACCCAGGCTGAAGTGCAATGGCGCGATCTCGGCTCACTGCAACCTCCGCCTCCTGGGTTCAGGCAATTCTCCTGCCTCAGCCTCCTGAGTAGCTGGGATTACAGGCACGTGCCACCATGCCCAGCTAATTTTTTTGTATTTTTAGTAGAGACGGGGTTTCACCGTATTGACCAGGATGGTCTCGATCTCTTGACCTCGTGATCCACCCGCCTCGGCCTCCCAAAGTGCTAGGATTACAGGCGTGAGCCACCGCGCCCGGCTTTTTTTTTTTTTTTTTTTTTTTTATTAAAAAGACAAGGTTTCACCATGTTGGTCAGGCTGGTCTTGAACTCCCAACCTCAGGTGATCCACCCGCCTTGGCCTCCAAAGTGCTTGGATTACAGGTGTGAGCCACCACGCCCAGCCTGTCCTCTGTCTTTGTAATTATTATTTTAAGAATGTCATACAAATAGAATCTATGGTATATAACCTTTTGAGGTTTTTTTTTTTTAAACCTACCATGATTCCCCTGAGATCATCCAGGTTGTTTTGTACATTAACATTTTATTCCTTTTTATTGCTGAGCAGTATCCCATGGTATAGAGGTACCAGAGTTTATTTGTTGGAGGACATTTGGATGATTTCAAGTTTGGGACTACTATACATAAAACTTGCCGTGTACTTTCATGTATGGGTTTTTATATAAACAGAGTTTTAATTTCTCTGGGATAATTGCACTTATAAATGAAGTTGTTTGCATGGTAGTTGCAAATATAGTCTTATAAGAGACTGTCAGACTGTAGCGAAGTGGCTGTACCATTTTACTAGTAGCATTTTTTAAGGTAGGGGTATGTGTGTGTGTGTGTGTGTGTACACGTTTTGTTTATTTGTTTGTTTTCTGAGATAGAGTCTGGGTCTACTGCCCAGGTTGGAGTGCAGTGGCCTGATAACAACTCACTGCAAATTCCACCTCCTGGGCTCAAGCAATCTTCCTGCCTCAGCCTCCCGGGTAGCTAGGACTACAGTGTACACCACCATTCCTGGCTAATTTTTGTTTTTGTAGAGACTGGGTTTTGCTATGTTGCTCAAACTGGTCTTGAACTCCTGAGCTCAAGCAATCTGCCCACCTTGGCTTCCCAAAGTGCTGGGACTATAGACATGAGCCACCACACCTGGCCTTTATATGTATATTTTTGATCATAGTAACTTCAGTATACAATTAAAGAGTAATATGTGTGGAAAATAAATACATGAATATTTATTCAACTCTAGATAATGTTTGATGCCATAATGGGTTTAAAATAACTCTGGGAGCCTAGGAATCTAGTCTGTAGATTAGAAACCACTGAACTGGGTATTTTATTATTAAAAATAATAGTCATTTTTTCCATTGTAATAACATATCAATAACATATTTCCCATATGCTCAGTGGAGAAAATTTGGAAATAAGGAAAAGTAGCAAGAAGAAGCTGGGGGAAAGAGCCACCCATAATTCTATTACCCAGAGTCAAAAACATCATTTAACACTTTTTCTGTGCATCAAAAACAAACAAAATCATACCTCCATCATTTCTGGTGCAACCTGCATTGTGACAGCACAGTGTTGGCCAGTTACGGTGCAGAAAACAGTGTTACCCTGGGAGCCTGCAGTGGTGGGAGATAGCCCCAATAGTGGCAGGTACTGTGCAGGAGGAGGCTCGTGTGAAAGTCCTGGAGGGATGTCATGGGACACAGTGATAGGGACATAGGGCTGTGCTGTCTGCACTAGGCCAAATGGAAGAGCAGATTTTTCACAGTAAATGCAGGCAGACCCTTTTTTCCCCTGGTTGTCTAACCTATTATTGCAGAAGTGCTTATATACCTTCTTTTCCATTTGTGCTTTGGCAGGATGACATCATTGATGATGTTGACAGCTTTCTCGCTGCAGCAGAGACCCTGAAGGAAAGAGGTGCATATAAGATCTTTGTGATGGCGACTCATGGCTTGTTATCTTCTGATGCCCCCCGGCTGATTGAAGAGTCTGCCATTGATGAGGTAACAGGGTCTGGTTGCGTGTGGGTGCAGCTGCCTAGGCTTTTGGCACATCTTGATCTCAGAGAGTAGGGATAAGACAGATCTTTTGTGGTTAAGAAGGGACTCAAGTGCTGGGCGTGGTGGTTCACACCTGTAATCCCAGCACTTTGGGAGGCTGATGCAGGCGGATTACCTGAGGTCAGGAGTTCGAGACCAGCCTGGCCAACATGGTAAAACCCCGTCTCTACTAAAAATACAAAGGTTACTTGGGCGTGGTGGCAGGTTCCTGTAATCCCAGTTTCTTGGGAGGCTGAGGCAGAAGAATCGCTTGAACCCAGAAGGCAGAGGTTGCAGTGAGCCAAGATCACGCCATCGTACTCCAGCCTGGGCAACAAGAGTGGAACTCCTCTCAAAAAGTAAAAGGGATTCAAAGGTGGTTAATGACTGTATTTTGTTGAATATAAGCCTCTAACTCTACCACTTCTTTTAAATGACAGCTTTATTGAGATATAATTTACATACCATACAAGTCATCCATTTGAAGCATACAATTCGGGGCTGGGTGCAGTGGCTCACGCCTGTAATCCCAGCACTATGAGAGGCCACAGTGGGTAGATCACTTGAGATCAGGAGTTCAAGACCAGCCTGGCCAATATGGTGAAACCCTGTCTCTACTCAAAATACAAAAATTAGCCAGGTGTGGTGGTGGGCGCCTGTAATCCCAGCTACTTTGGAGGTTGAGGCAAGAGAATCTTGAACCCAGGAGGCAGTGGCTGCAGTGAACCGAGACTATGCCACTGCACTCCAGCCTGGGCAGAACGAGACTCTGTCTCAAAAAAAATAATAATAGTAATAATAATGTGTACAGCTCATTGGTTTTTAGAATGTGCACAGTGTGCAGTCATTACCATAGTTGATTTTAAAACATTTTCATCTCCCTAGAAAGGAACCCCCATACCCATTAGCTGTCACTTCACATTTTCTCGCAATGCTTTTAGTCCCTGGCAGCCACTAATTTGCTTTCTGTCTCTCTAGAGTTGCCTGTTCTGGACATTTCATATAAATGAGATCATACAATGTGTGATCTTTTGTGTCTGGCTTCCTTCACTCAACATAATATTTTCAAGGTTCATCCATGTTGTAGCATGGAGCAATACTTCATTCCTTATGATCAAATAATAATTCTGTTGCCTGGATAGTCCACATTTTGTCTCTCTCTTCATATTTCATATGTTGACAGAAATTTTTTTTCTACTTTTTTTTTTTTAAGACGGGGTTTCACCATGTTGGTCAGGCTGATCTTGAACTCCTGACCTCAGGTCATCCGCTCGCCTTGGCCTCCAAAGTGCTTGGATTACAGGCGTGAGCCACCGCACCCGTCCTTTTCTACTTTTAAACTTATGATTAGTGCTGCAGTAAGCATTTGTGTACAAGTTTTTGTGTGGACATGCGTGTTCCCTTCTTTTGGATACGTACCTAGGTTTAGAATTGCTGGGCATACAGTAACTTCACGTTTAAACTTTGAGAAGCTGCCAAAAACTGTTTTTCAAAGCAACGGCACCATTTTACATCCCCACAGCAGTGAGTAGGGGTTCCAGTTTCTCTGCATCCCTCCAACACTTGTTGTTATCTTTTTTGTCCTATCTGCCCTAGTGGGTGTGATGTTATCAAATCTTTTTGTTTGTTTGTTTAAGACAGGGTTTCACCGTGTTGGTCAGACTGGCCTTGAACTCCCGACCTCAGGTGATCCATCCGCCTTGGCCTCCAAAGTGCTTGGATTACAGGCGTGAGTCACCACGCCCGGCCCCTGATGTTATCAAATCTTAACCTAAGAAGCACAGGTAACTTCACATTGACTTGAAATATTGACTTGAGACATAGACCCACTGTTTTCCTGTCATGGAGAGCCTCAGATTTGAGAAGGTAATCATATTTCCAGACCAAATCATGAAGCTACTTGGCTTTCTGATGCTCTGGGTTTTTCCTCTTGCTTCACAGGTGGTGGTCACCAATACAATTCCACATGAAGTCCAGAAGCTCCAGTGCCCCAAGATTAAAACTGTGGATATCAGCATGATCCTTTCAGAGGCGATCCGTCGGATCCACAATGGAGAGTCCATGTCCTACCTTTTCAGAAACATAGGCTTAGATGACTGAACAGCTTTCCTTTAGGAAAATTCCCAAGGGCCAAACTGGAAACGTAAGAGTGACTGCCTGCTGGGATAGATTCACAGGAGCCATTGTATTTGTTCCCCTCTCCTTGTAACCTCACTTCTTGATTCCTATGAAGATAGACCAACTTTTTATGTCAGTCTGGGTGTTTGTGAGTTTGGGAGCAATTTTTATAAAAGAAAACCTTTATTCTTGTCTTTTAAAAAGGTAACATCTTGTTTTAGTTTAACCATTTAAAAAATAACACTTGGAATAAGATTTGTAAGCTCACAAAGTCTTTTTCCGAAGTTGCTTGGGCCAAGTGGTTAAAAAAGTTAATAAAGTAAAATGATCTGTATGACACCTGCAGTTGAAAAGCCAAAAAGATTATACTGTTAAATCCAGTAAATGACATTTTTAGAGATGCTTTTATAGAGAAGCATATGGAATATGTGATTGTATTTATTTTCTGCAGCTAAAAAAGGAATAAAAACTTGTGTGTGTTTGTTTTTCTAAAACTTTGTGTTTTGGCAATCGTTTTATAACTAAAATAAAATGAAAGCTGAATCTACACACTGTGAATGTTGAAATGTTCATCAGCTTGTTTTCTCTTCTGCAGCTTTGCAGGGGGATGTAGCAGCCTCTCAGAGACGTAGCGTTCTCTGTTCTGACAATTTGTCCAAGGACTTGAAAGTGCCTGCTGTGTGGTCATTTGACTGAGGCGGGAGAGGACCTGGGATCTCAGGATGCAAGGCTGCAGGCAGCAGGGGAACCACTGGGCACCAGCTGCCATTGGTTGGGGTGTGGCTTTGCCCCCTCTTCATGGCTGGCTGTTCTCTGCCATGCTCTAGGGAGATGAGATGCTGGGGGATGCATCCCAAAGACCAAGTGACATGACCCTTGTTGCTGTCAAGGGTCTAAGTATCATATGTCTTTAGAGTTTAGGACCCTGAACTCCCCCACAGAGTCTGTTGGACTGGCCTCCCTTGGAGCACTGGCACTGGGGTTTACACCCATCTGTCCACCCACTCAGCCTGACTTATGGAGGAAAATGTAGACTTGCTCATAAAAACTAATTTTTCTTCCTCCTAAAACACTTTAAACCTTTGCTTTCTGCTTGTCTGTGTTAGAATCTGAAATAAAATAGTAGTTTACTTAGCACAAAATTGAGATCAGTCACCAGCCACGGTGGCCTTCCCTGTGCTCCACAGAGAGCAGCGTGGCCCAAGGGCTTGCCCCAGTAGGCCAGGGCCTTGCCTGTGCAGGAGCACTGAGGGCTCTGCTTCTGGAAGCTGCCTGAGTATTCCATGGGCTCCTTCCTGCACACCCAGCAGTGCCACCCCTCACCCCTACTTTACTTCTGAGGAAACAGCTTTGGGGGAAAGCTGTTCTCTCCCCATACTTTCAAATCCAGTTAATGATAGAGCTGTTTACTTTGAAAAAGTGTCCTTGAATTTTCCAAACCTGTCCTTAGAAATTGGGTCTCTCGATCTTCACAATGAATAGGCTTAGGGCATGGGATGGTAGCTGGCAGTTTCTTTGCCGGTGTAGCTCTGTCAGTTGCAGGCTGGAGACCTCCAGCCAGCTTCTACATTTGGAAAAAGAGCTTTGGGAGCAAGATGTCACCATCCGTGAAAGTGGGGCCTGCCCGTGGTGCTCGGACCTCCCACTGTTGCTGTGAAATGGGTTGAAGAGGTTTCAGTAAAATCTCACACTATGGCTTTCGCTGCGTTTGGGTTCCTCTGCTCTTTGGATGCTGTCTAACTGCTGCAATAGATGATGGTTGAAGTCACTATGTGGTTTGGCTTTATAACAAGTGACAGGCACTTCCTGAACAGCCATGAGTTGCCCCCCGGGGTGGCTGTGCTGGCACAGTGGCCCTCCCGTGGTTTGGGAATGGCGGTGCTGCCCTAGCAGGAGGACAGGTTCTCCTCTGGGTTCCTTGGTGATGCAGTGGACTTGCAAAGCTCCTTCAATGGGAGGTTTCCTCCTGCCACTGTATCCAGTGAGCTTTGGCCTCCGTGGTTTTTCCTGGCATGTCATCCTTCATGAAGAAAAGTCACATTTACAGAAGTGAATGGAAGCGTTTTATGGGAGTGTTTTCCTCTGGGTGATGAACTTGGCTAAAGCGAGGATCCATCACACCCACAGAGACGTCAAGGTCTGCCCTGAGTTGGCTCTGGAAGAACATGAAGTTGAATGCCGAGAGGAGCCACAGGCAGGGCTTATGAGCTAGCAGAGAGCTGAGGCCCAGGAAAGACAATTGGCAGACGATGGTGGTGGAGAGTGGAGTGCCACGTCCTGGCCTGCTGGGGTGGGGCAGGAGGATGGAGGCCCTCAAGGGGCAGCTCGCGTTCTGTGGTGTGGTGGGGAGGTCTGGGGGCTTCATGAATGCCCAGTAAGGACACCCAAGCCCCTCAGCCACCCTCTTCCCTGCCGGGAGGAGGCCCCAGATACAGTTTCTCCATATATTGTAGGCTTTTCTTTGGCCAGAGAAGCCATTTACCCTAAACTGCTGTCTTTGCTAGAGACAGAGATAGTCTGTGGCCAGAGATAATGGGGAAGTGAACCCAGAAATTCTATGACAGAAAACAGACTGTTTCTAGTTCTGACTGTGACTTCATCGCTTGACAGACACATGGTTAGAAAATGCTCTGGAGGCATCAAGATCACAGGATGCCACCAAAGGGCCTGAGTGGATGGACAGATACCAGTTCCACCACACTGTGTGCCAGGGACATTAATCTTTAGGCTCTCACAGTTTATTACCTCTAAGGCTGAGGAGGGAGGATTGCTTGAGCCTGGGAGGGTGGAGGTTGCAGTGAGCTGAGATCATGCCACTGCATTCCAAGCTGGGCAACAGAGCAAGACCCCGTCTCAAAAAAAAAAGTTGTAGAATTCAACACCTACTTTTAACAGATCAACCAGACAAAAGATAAATAAGAGATCATGCTGGGTGGCAGAGTGAGATCTTGTCTCAAAAAAAAAAAGAAAAAGGCTGAAATGCTAAATTTTATGTTGTGTGTACTGTGTACTTTATAAGACATTATTGGAAGAAATTATAGAAGACCTAAACAGAAAGACATCCCATGATCATGGATTGGAAGTCTTAATATTGTTAAGATGCAATACTCCAAAGCAATCTACAGATTCAGTGTAATCTCTATCAGATTCCCAATGGCATTTTTTTTTTTTTGGCAGATATAGAAAAATCCATCCTAAAATTCATATGGAATCACCAGGGACCTCAAATAGCCAAATCAGTCTTGAAAAAGAATGAAGTTGTAGGACTTGCACTTCTCCATTTCAGAACGTCCTCCAAAGCTGTAATCAAAAACAGTCGTTCTGGCATAAGGAGAGGCATATAAGCCAATGGAATAGAATCAAGAGTTCAGAAATAAACACTATATATGGTCAATTTATTTTCAACAAAGGTGCCAAGATCTCTCAGCAAGGAAAAGTGGTGATTTTGGGGGGTTCTTTTTTGTTTGTTTGTTTGGAGATAGAGTCTCGCTCTGTTGCTCAGGCTGGAGCGCAGTGGTGTGATCTTGGCTCACTGGCACTATCTCAGCTCACTGCAACCTCTGCCTCCCGGATTCAAGCAATTCTTGTACCTTAGTCTTTGCATAGCTGGGGCTACAGGTACGCACCACCACGCCTAGCTAATTTTTGTATTTTTGGTAAAGATGGGGTTTTGCCACCTTGGCGAGGCTGGTCTCAAACTCCTGACCTCAAGTGATTCATCTGCCTCAGCCTCCAAAAGTGTTGGAATTAGAGTTGTGAGCCACTGCGCCCAGCCAAGAATGGTGTTTGTAACAAGTGGTACTAGGACAACTAAAAATCCATACACAAAGAATGAAGAGCTAAAACTATAAAACTTTTAGAATAAAACATAGGGATAAATCTTCATGATCTTGGGGTTGGCAAAGGATTCTTAGATATAACACCAAAAACACAAGCAACAAAATAAATAATAGATAAACTGGACTTCATCAAATTAAAACTTTTGGGCATCAAGAAGAAAGTGTAAAGACAATCTAAAAATAGAAGAAAATATTTTCAAATTATAGATAAAGATCTTATTCAGAATATATAAATGTACAACTCTACAACAAACAGATCTTTTAAAAATTTATTTTTTGAGACAAAGCTTGGCTCTGTTGCCCAGGCTGGAGTGCAGTGACACAATCTAAGCTCACTGCAGCCTTGACCTCCTGGGTTTAAGCGATCCTCCCACCTCAGCATCCTGAGTAGCTGGGACTACAGGCACACCCCTCCATGCTCAGCTAATTTTTTGTATTTTTTGTAGAAACGGGGTTTCGCCATGTTGCTCAGGCTGGTCTTGAACTCATAAGCTCAAGCAATTTGCCCACCTCAGCTTCCCAAAGTGCTGGGATTACAAGTGTGAGCCACTGCGCCTAGCCAAAAAAAATTTTTTAAATGGAATTTGAATAGGCATTTCCACACAAAAAAGATATACAAAAAGATATACAGGCCGGGCGTTGTGGCTCATGCCTGTAATCCCAGCATTTTGGGAGGCTGAGATGGGTGAATCACTTGAGGCCAGGAATTGGAGACTAGTCTGGCCAACATGGGAAAAGCCCCATCTCTAACTAAAATACAAAAATTAGCCGAGCGTGGTGGTGCACACCTGTAATTCAAGCTACTCGATGACTGAGACAAGAACCACTCGAACCCAGGAGGCAGTAGTTGTAGTGAGCTGAGATTATGCCAAGACACAACAGACCCAGTTTGTGTTGAGTTTTTTTTGGGGGGTGGGGGATGGAGTTTTTGTTTGTTTGTTTGTTTGTTTTTTGCTCTTGTTGCCCAGTCTGGAGTGCAATGGCGCAATCTCGGCTCACCGCAACCTCCACTTCCCAGGTTCAAGTGATTCTCCCACCTCAGCCTCCCAGGTAGCTGGGATTACAGGCATGCGCCACCATGCCTGGCTAATTTTGTATTTTTAGTAAAAACAGGGTATCTCCATGTTGGTCAGGGCTCGTCTCGAACTCCTGACCTCAGGTGATCCGCCCACCTTGGCCTCCCAAAGTGCTAGGATTACAGGATTGAGCCTCCTTGCCATGCCGATGGCTATGCTACAAAACAAACAAAACCAGAAATAACAAGTGTTGGCACCAGTCGCAGGGTTGCACACCTGAAGTCCCAGCTACTCGGGCGGCTGAGGTGGGGGATCACTTGAGCCCAGGAGTCTGAGACCAGCTTGGGCAACATAGTGAGACCCTGCCTTATGAAACAAACAAGCAAACAAACAAAAACAAGTATTGGCAAAAATATGGAAAAATTGGAGCCCTCGTACATACACTGCTGGTGGAAAGGTAAAATGATGCAGCTGCTGTCGAAAACAGTCTGGCGGCTCCTTAAAAAGTTATGCATAAAATTACCAGATCCCAGCAATTCTGCTCCTGGATATATTCCCAAAAGAATTACAAACAGGTACGCAAATACGTACATGGACATATGTCTTCGGATGTAATATTCACAATCATCAATTTGTGGAATCCCAAAAGTCCATTAATGTCCATTAATGGATGAATAAACAAATCTTAGTATTTAACACCTGTGATCCTAGTACTTTGAGAGGCCAAGGCGGGTGGATCACTGGAGGTCAGGAGTTTGAGACCAGCCTGTACAACATGGTTGAAACCCCGTCTCTACCAAAAAAAAAAAAAAAAAAAAAATTAGCCAGGTGTGGTGGCATGCACCTGTAGTTGCAGCTACTTGGGAGGTTGAAATGGGAGAATCACTTGAACCTGGGAGTCGGAGGCTGCAGTGAGCCAAGATAGCATCACTGCTCTCCACCTGGAGTGACAGAGTGAGACCCTGTCTCAAAAAAAAAAAAAACTTAGTATTTATATATATATAAATATATATATATAAAATAGGCAAATCCATAAAAACATCAAGCAGATATGTAGTGACCAGGGGATGAGTAGACAGATATGTAGCTGATGTGTAGTTATCCAGGGCAGTGGTCCCCAACGTTTTTGGCACCAGGGACTGGTTTTATGGAGGACAATTTTTCCACAGACTGGGGTGGGGCGTGGGGGATAGTTTGGAGATGAAACTGCTCCATCTCAGATCATCAGGCATTATTTTCATAAGGAGCGCACCACCTGGATCCCTCGCGTGCACAGTTCACAATAGGGTTCTCACTCTTGTGAGAATCTAGTGCTGCCACTGATCTGACAGGAGGCAGAGCTCAGGCAGTGATGCTTGCTTGCCTGCTGCTGTGGTCCATGGGGACCCCTGTCTAGGGGATAGAGTGGATTACAGGGGAAACTTCTCTCTTTTTTTTGAGACAGAGTCTCGCTCTGTTGTGCAGGCTGGAGTGCAGTGGCATGATCTTGGCTCACTACAACCTCTGCCTCCCGGGTTCAAGTGATTCTCCTCCCTTAGCTTCCTGAGTAGCTGGGATTACAGGTGCAAGCCACCACGCCCAGCTAATTTTTGAGTTTTTAGTAGAGATGGGGTTTCACCATCTTGGTCAGGCTGACCTGGAACTCCTGGCTCACCCACCTCAGACTCCCAAAGTGTTGGGATTACAGGCGTGAGCCACTGCTCTTGGCTGGGAGAAACTTCTTAATGGGCACAGGATTCTCTCTTGGAGAGACAGAAATATTTTAGAACTAGATAGAGATGGTGGGTGCGCAACATTGTGAATGCACTAAATTATTTACTTTTTAATGTTATTATTTATTTTTTGAGATGGGGTCTCACTCTGTCACCCAGGTTGGAGTGCAGTGATGCAATCACTCGCTGCAGCCTCCACCTCCCAGGCTCAAGCAATCCTCCCTCCTCAGCCTCCCAAGTAGCTGGGACCACAGGCATGTGCCACACATTGAGCTAAGTTTTGTATTTTTAGTAGAGACAAGGTTTTGTCATGTTGCCCAAGCTGGTCTCGAATTCCTGGGCTCAAGTGATCCTCCCACCTCAGCCTCCCAAAGTGCTGGGATTACAAGTGTGAGCCACAGTGCTTAACTAATTATTCACTTTAAAATGTTAATTTTATGTTTTCTGAATTTCTTCTTTTTTTTTTTATGGCTGCGTAGTATTCCTTGGTGTATATGTACCACATTTTATTTGTCCAGTCTATTATTGATGGGCATTTGGGTTGGTTGAATTTCTTCTTAATAAATTTCAGTTTCACACATAAAGAGCTTGGGAGTTGTGACTCCATCCTAACAGCAAGTAAAAACTCAACAAACTGAAAAATCAACTCTAGTTAGTTAGATCCATACGAAAAGTGAGGTTACAGGGCAAACCGCTGCTCCCATAATCAAAGAGACAGAAATGCAAACACCAAGAACACTTTACCAAAGTCTTTACAGGAACCGGTGCCGGAGTTAGGAAACCTGAACTGCAACTGACCAATTGTTAGAGGCCTGGTGTGAACAAGTCTGAGAGTTAAAAACTCCAGGGGGACCCAGTCTTATGGGGACTCCATACTTTTGCGAATTTTACCTTCTCAAGAAAAATCCCCTTGAGCTTCCAGCAGGGAGATGGAAATAGGAATCATTCTGAAAATTCAGAGCATTGTATTCTTCTTAACAAACTCTGCCTTCAGGAGAAGCTAGTTAACCAGAGCCTAACCCTCTGGGGTTTCATCAGAGCCTCAGTAAACTAGGAGAAGGATAAAACCTAACTCTAGCCAACTCTAACTTTCCACATGGGAGAAGAGAAATAACTAAAGCTCACCCTAGCCTTCCATGTGGAAGAAGGATAGTACCCCATCCCAGGCCACTCTCGCCATCCTGTCTCACCGAAGGGAAGAGAAGAAAACCTGAGAAAAGCTTGGTGACATCTACAGTCCAGAGGCACAGGGTCACCAGAAAAGACTGAGACCTAATTGCAGGACTCTCTCCCTACACCTCACACCACACCACCAATGGCATATTTATAGAAGTTCCTTTTGCCCAGTACATCACTCCCAGCTATCAAGGAAAAAAGTACAGGGCACATTAAAAAGCAAAGAACAGGGCCGGGCGCGGTGGCTCAAGCCTGTAATCCCAGCACTTTGGGAGGCCGAGGCGGGTGGATCACGAGGTCAAGAGATCGAGACCATCCTGGTCAACATGGTGAAACCCCGTCTCTACTAAAAATACAAAAAATTAGCTGGGCATGGTGGCGTGTGCCTGTAATCCCAGCTACTCAGGAGGCTGGGGCAGGAGAATTGCCTGAACCCAGGAGGCGGAGGTTGCGGTGAGCCGAGATTGTGCCATTGCACTCCAGCCCTGGGTAACAAGAGCGAGACTCCGTCTCAAAAAAATAAATAAATAAAATAAAATAAATAAAAATAAAAATAAAAAGCAAAGAACAGCCGAAGAGACAGAGCAAGCATCAGAACCAGACATGGCACAAAGGATGCTGAAATTATCAGTCGTGGACAGTCTCACTCTGTCACCCAGGCTGGAGTGCAGTGGTATGATCTTGGCTCGCTGCAACCTCTTCCTCCTGGGTTCAAATGATTCTTGTGCTTCAGCCTCCCAAGTAGCTGGGATTATAGGCATGCGTCACTATGCCCAGCTAATTTTTGTATTTTTAGTAGAGATGGCGTTTCACCACGTTACCCAGGCTGATCTTGAACTCCTGGCCTCATGTGATCTGCCCACTTCAGCCTCTCAAAGTGCTGGAATTGCAGGCATGAGTCACTGTGCCTGGCCAGACATGGATTTTTTTTTTTTTTTTTTTTAGTTGGATTCTTGTTCCGTCACTCAGGCTGGAGTGCGGTGGCATGATCTCGGCTCACTGCACCCTCTGCCTCCCAGATTCAAATGATTCTCCTGCCTCAGCCTCCTGAGTAGCTGGGATTATAAGCATGTGATGCCATGCCTGGCTAATTTTTGTATTTTCAGTAGAGATGAGTTCCACCTTGTTGGCCAGGCTGGTCTTAAATGCCTGACCTCAGGTGATCTGCCTGACTCAGCCTCCCAAAGTGTTGGGATTACCGGCATGAGTCACTGTGCCCAGCCAAGGAATTTAAAACAACTGTGATTAACATGCCAAGGGCTCTCATTAAGCAGACAGCATGCAAGAGCAGATGGGCAATGAAAACAGAAAGGTAGAAATCCTAAGAACAATTATTTTTCAATGTGACAGAAAAAAACACTGTAACAGAAATGAAAAATGCCTTCAATGAACCTATTATTAGTCTGAACATGACTGAACAGATAATCTCTGAGGTTTTTTTTTTTTTTTTTTGAGATGGAGTCTCACTCTGCGGCCCACGCTGGAGTACAATGGCGCGACCTCGGCTCAGTGCAACCTCTGTCTCCCAGGCTCAAGCAATTCTTGTACCTCAGCTTCCTGAGTAGCTGGGATTACAGATGCACGCCACCACGCCCAGCGAATTTTTGTATTTTTAGTAGAGACGGAGTTTCACCATGTTAGCCAGGCTAGTCTCCAACTCCCAACCTCAGGTGATCTGTCTACCTTGGCCTCCCAAAGTTCTGGGATTACAGGCGTGACCACAGTGCCTGAACTCGCTTTAGAATATCTTAATAGAAACCTCCAAAACTGAGAAGCAAAGAGAGCAAAGACTTAAAAAAAAAAAAAACAGAATGTGTGGAGCAATTACAAAAGGTGTAACATACATGTAATGAGAATAGTGGAAGGAAAAGAGAGCCTGGAAGAGAAGAAATATTGGACTGCAAGTTTTCTCAAATCAATGTCAGACACCAAACCACAGATCCAAGAAGGTCAAAGAACATGGAGCAGGATAAATGACAAAAGAAACAAAACAAAACAAAAACCCTGCATGTAAGTATGACGTTTTCAAACTATAGGAAATCAAGATAAATAATCCTGAAAGAAGTGAGAGAAAGAAATTATGTTACCGACCGGGCGCGGTGGCTCACGCCTGTAATCCCAGCACTTTGGGAGGCTGAGGCGGGTGGATCACGAGGTCAAGAGATCGAGACCATCCTGGTCAACATGGTGAAACCCCATCTCTACTAAAAAAAATACAAAAAATCAGCTGGGCATGGTGGCGCATGCCTGTAATCCCAGCTACCAAGGAGGCTGAGGCAGGAGAATTGCCTGAACCCGGGAGGCGGAGGTTGCAGTGAGTCGAGATTGTGCCATTGCACTCCAGCCTGGGTAAAAAAGAGTGAAACTCCGTCTCAAAAAAAAAAAAAAAAAAAAGAAGAAATTATGTTACCTAAAGAGAAACAAAGATAAAAATTACATGTGACTCCTCAGAAATCATGCAAAAAGGAAAAGAGTGGAGTGAAATATTTTAGTGTGGAGAGAAAAACTCTACCAACCTAGAATTCTGTACCCTGTGAAAATATCCTTTAAATATGAAGGAGAAATGCTTTGTCAGACAAACAAAAATTGAGAGAATTTATTGTCAGTAGACCTGCCCTGTAATAAATGTTACAATAAATTCTTTTTTTTTTTTTTTTTTTTTTTTTTTGAGACAGGATCTTACTCTGTTTACCACCCTGGAGTGTAGTGGTGTGATCTTAGCTCACTGCAGCTTCCACCTCCTGGGCTCAAATATCCTTCAACCTCAGCCTCCTGAATAGCTGAGACTACAGGTACTTGCCACCACGTCTAGCTAATTTTTTTGTATTTTTTGTGGAGACAAGGTTTCTCCATGTTGTCCAGGTTGGTCTCAAATTCCTGTGCTCAAGCAATCCACTCATCTTGGCTTCCCAGAGTGTTGGGATTATAGGTGTAAACCACTGTGCTTGGCCATTAATTCTTTAAAGGAAAGAAGGAAAATAATATAGATCAGAAATTTGGATCTACATAAAGAAAGTTGGGAGGCCCAGGTGGGTGGATCACGAGGTCAGGAGTTCGAGACGAGCCTGACCAATATGGTGAAACCCCACCTCTACTAAAAATACAAGCATTAGCCAGGAGTGTTGGGGTGCATCTGTAATCTCAGCTACTCAGGAGGCTGAAGCAGAAGAATGGCTTGAACCCGGGAGGCGGAGGTTGCAGTGAGCCGAGATCACACTACTACACTCCAGCCTGGGGGACAGAGCAAGACTCCGTCGCAAAAAAAATAAAAAAAAAAAAAGGAAAGAAAGAACATTAAAGAAGGAATATGTTCACATGACTTGAGCTTATAACTATGTCTACTGCACAGACTGTGTAATGGAACACTAAACATTTATACTTGAAAATAACAGCCTAGGAGAATCACTTGAACCTGGGAGGTGGAGGTTCTAGTGAGCTGAGACTGTACCTTTGCACTCCACCCTGGGCAACAAAAACGAAGCTCCGTCTCAAAAAAAAAAAAAAAAAAAATCAAAACAAAACAACAGCAAAGCACAACAGAGAGCCGAGAAATAGACCCACCCATATATAGTCAACTGATCTTCTACAAAGGAGAAAAGGTAGTACAATGGAGAAAAGAGTCTTTCTAACAAATGGTGCTGGAACAACTGGACATCCACATACCAAAAAAAAAAAAAAAAAGATGAATCATAGACCTTACACTTTTCACAAAAATTAACTCAAAATGGACCTAAATGTAAAACACAAATTATAAAACTTTTGGAAGACAACATAGGAGAAAATCTTAATGAATTTGGATTTGGTGATGCTTTTCAGATACAATATCAAAGGCACAACTGATAAAGGAAAGAACTGATAAGCTGGACCTCACAAAATTAAACATTTCTGCTTTGCAGCTGGGTGTGGTGGCTGATGCCTGTAATCCCAGCACTTTGGGAGGTCAAGGTGGTTGGATCGTCTGAGCTCAGGAGTTCGAGATCAGCCTGGGCAACAAGGCAAAACCCCCTTTCTACCTCAGAGATAAAAAAAAAAAAAAATTAGCTGGGCGTGGTGGCGCATGCCTGTGGTGCCAGTGACTTGGGGAGCGGGTGATGTGGGAAGATGGCTTAAGCTGGGGAGGCAGAGGTTACAGTGAGCCGAGACTGAGCACCTACACTTCAACCCTGGTGACAGAGTGAGACCCCGTCTCAAAAAAAAAAAAAAAAAAAGTGCTCTGCAAAAGACAGTGTCAAGAGAATGAAAAGACAAGACACAGACTGGGAGAAAATAATTTCCAAAGCCATATCTGTTGAAGAAGTGTTGTTCAAAATACAGAAAGAACTTTAGGGCAGGCCTGGTGGTTCACACCTGTAATCCCAGACTGAGCCCAGGAGTTCGAGATCAGCCTGGACAACACAGGGAGACCCTGTCTCTATAAAAAATTTTAAAATTAGTGGTCGCGA
>NW_022437129.1:863402-873120 GCF_009761245.1 Sapajus apella | reverse complement strand
TTTTTTTTTTTAAGATGGAGTCTCCCTCTGTCACCCAGGCTGGAGTGCAGTGGCGCAATCTTGCCTCACTGCAACCTCTGCCTCCCGAGTTCAAGCAGTTCGCCTGCCTCAGCCTCCCAAGTAGCTGGGATGGCAGGAGTGTGCCACCATATCTGGCTAATTTTTGTATTTTTAATAGAGATGGGGTTTTGCCATGTTGGCAGGCTAGTCTCAAACTCCTGACTTCAGGTGATCCGCCCACCTCAGCTTCCTAAAGACATGAGCCTTCCAAGGGCGTAAGCCACCGCACCTGGCCGAGGAAATTAATTTTTACCTGCATCTCAGGGTTATCGAGTAACTGGCCGGCTGGGTTTATGGGCCAGCATGTTCCTGGCGGCAGCTGCTCACTCATTAACACTTCTGGAAGTGCTGCGTGTCTGGTTAAACTGTGAATGCTTTGCAAAGTCATGAGTCATGTCACTGAGCAGAGGTGAGACTGCCAGCCAGCCCTGCTGTGTACACTGATAGAATGAGTGAGGGAGCTTCCCACCGATGGAATCCAAATGGAACTGTCACTGCGGTGGCGACGGTGGGGCCACTTCTGCATTGAATCCTGCTCTGCCCTTTCACTGGCTGTGTAATGGCAGATGGCCATTTCCTAGACTCGAATGAGACATTGCCTACTTGGCGTGGCGGCTGTAAGCATGAAATGGGATCATGGGCAGAACAGCCATGTATGGTCCTTGGTGTTTGACAGATCTTGGGTCCCTCTGTGGTCCCAGGCAGACCTTGGGGGCGGGGTGCCGAACAGATGGTCAAGTTGAGGGGCTTGGGACTGTTTCACTGGTCTGAAAAAGAGCAGAAACGTTGGCAGCAGGACTGTATTGTCCAACATGGAGCTGTCTCTGAGCCTGGGCTGTCATGGCTGGAAGTGAAACATATGCAGGGGTCACCCTCCCAAGACGTGCTCCGTCCACTCACAGCCCAGTGGCCAAGGGAGAACATGGCTGCCCTCCACGGCTGTGTCTTCAGCAGTGAGGCGTTCATCCCGATGCTCTATGCTTCTTATACAAATTAGATATAGGCGAAGCCACCCATTAAGCAACCCAGCCTTTCTGGGACTATTCAGGTTGCCTCTCGGTCCACTAAATGCAGTTAATTTCCCCCAAGTCCCCTCCAAGTTCAAGGAGGCTCCCTCCTCTCCTCCTCCCACTGGCTTTTCCTAGCTTCCCTGACTTCTGTACTCTGCGATCTGCTCCCCACCACGGGGTGAGGAAGACGAGCTACACCGTGATGAAGCTGCCCTGCACGCAGCCACATCGTGGGCTGGAGATGCCACTGTCCCGCTCGGTTTAATGATCAATTAGTTCCCTGCCAGGAAGCCCTTTCTGACCTGGTTTGCCCCTCAGTCCCTCTGGCTCGGACCTGGTGCTTGCGGCAGGACAGCCATGGCCGCCAACGCCACCAGCGACCTCCATGCTCCCGGGACGCAGCTGAGCGTGGCTGACATCATCGTCATCACCGTGTATTTTGCTCTGAATGTGGCCGTAGGCATATGGGTAAGGGGAACTGTCGGGGAGGCCAACTGGGCTCTCAGGGTGGGTGCTTGTGGTGGGAACTGGGGTTCAGCGTGTCCCTGTGGTGTCAGCAGTGGTCCCACTCTGGTCCTCCTCCCGGCCTGGGGTAGATTTGCTTGGAGACCTTGACCAAGCCCTTTCTCTCTTTGGGTAATGGCAAAGTGAGGAGGAGGAAGGTCTCTCTAACAAGTAACTGGGCTTTCGTGCTGCTGCCCAGCTGGAGTCCCTGGGCTTGGCCCATCAGCCTCCTGATCCCAGTCTCCACGGTGTAAGTGTCTCCCGTCTGCCCGAGCAGTAGGCTCCCAGGGGTTCCCTGGCTGCACCTCAGAGCTTCTGGATCAGAATCTGGAGGCAGGGGGGGCCCGGAGCTGGGGACCTTGATTTTTAACAAGCTCCCTGGGGATTCATGTCCTGTGGCCTAGCCCTAGATCCTAAGCTGGCTCTTTCTCCCTTGATAAGAGTGAGAAGTGAAAAGTGATCTGACCCCATGCACAGATTCCAGGGGCAACGGTGCCCCTGGGGACAGGCCGTCCTGTGTGCAGATGGAGAAGCCGAGGTGTGGCCCTGCAGTGAGGGGAGGGCTCTCCTTTGGTCGATCATGGAGGCCTTTCCGAGGGAAGGTGGACACAGCCCGGTCCAGGTCACCTGCTCCATGCTTAGCACTTGGGGAGGTTGCGCTACACTTCCTTGGCCCCAGAGGTCCCCAGGCCAGAGTCCCTGAGCCCTGGGAAGAATGAGTGCCCCTTCTTATCTTCCGTTACCCCTGGCCTAAGCCCGAAGGCCTGGCAAACAGGAGACTGGTCACATCCCCTCAGCTTTCTGGCCCTTGGTGTTTTGATCAGTGACATGGAGACACCACCTACCTGGGGTGAGATATCCCATCAGGAGGCCCACATGGGACCAGGCCTTGCTGCTGCCATTAGCTCTACGGAGGTAGCGGCGGCGGTGGTTGTGGCAGTGGTGGTTATAATGGTAGAAGCCACAGTAGTTAAAATTGATTATTACAGGTTGAATTTTAAAAATCTGAAACATTTTGAACACCAACATGATACTCCAAGGAAATGCTCACTGGAGCATCTCAGATTCAGGATTTCTGGATCGAGGATGCTCAACTGGCAGGTATTCTGCAAATATCCCCAGGTCTGAAAGAATTCGAAGCCTAAAACGTTTCTGGTTCCGAGTATTTCGGATAAGGGCTCCTCAGCCTGTATGTGAGTAAATATTAACTCGCAAGTAGCCCAGTGCTGGCCGCCGGTGAAGCTGACCTCTAGTCTTGGCTCTGCTCTGCGTACCTAAGTAAAGTCACTCAGCCTCTGTGGGCTTCGGTTTCCTCAAACACGCAATGCAGGTTTCTGTGCAGCCCGCGTCTCAGGGCTGTTTCAAGGAGCAAGGGGCCAATGGAAGTGAAAGTCTGTTATAAACTGCAATGTGCTATATTCCTGTGAGAGTTGGTGGCTAGAATTCAGAGGAGGAGGTTCCCACATGGGATAGAACAGGCAGCGGAGCTTTCTGCATGAGAGGAGGTAAGAGCCAGACAAGCTCTGAAGAGGGAAACAGGAGGGGAGACAAAGCTGTCCTGGCTAGCACAGGGTGGGATTTAGTTGGAAGTGCACATCTAAGAAAGATGCTCTGGGCCGGATGTGGTGGCTCACGCCTGTAATCCCAGCACTTTGGGAGGCCGAGGCTGGTGGATCACCTGAGGTCAGGAGTTCGAGACCAGCCTGGCCAACATGGTGAAACCCCATCTTTACTAAAAATACAAAAATTGACCAGGCATGGTGGTGTGTGCATGTAATTCCAGCTACTCGGGAAGCTGAGACAGGAGAATTGCTTGAGCCCGGGAGGCGGGGGTTGCCGTGAGCTGAGACGGTGCCATTGCACTCCAGCTTGGACAATACTCTGTCTCAAAAGAAAAAGAAAGATGTTCTGGGCAGCTGATGCCAGGCTCTTAGTAGCCCAGTAACTTGGGCCGCCAGCCCTTGTTGCCTGTGACCCACCTCTCCCAGCTCAGCCTTGCTGTTTGCAGGCTGATGCCCCGGGCAGTAGGGCTGTGGGGGTTCTGCCCTGTCCCTCCAAGCAGGCCAGGGTGGGTTAGCTGGGAGCAGCTGGCCAGAGAGCAGTGAGCACATCCAGAAAAGATCAGAACCAGACAGGGAGGATGCTGGAGCTGCATCCCATAGGGAGAATCAGGCAGAGCAGGCCGGGCAGGTGCGGCTCTGCCAAGATGTTTATATGGTGGGCCTGGGAGAGTCGAGGGGAGGGCCTTTAAGGAAGAGATGTTCCCAGAGGAGGCGACTTTGCATTCATTAAGGTATCTGTTAACAAGTGACAGAAAACCACTTTCAAATGAGCTCTAATACAGCAAATGAGGCTGGGCACAGTGGCTCACGCCTGTAATCCCAGCACTTTGGGAGGCTCAGGTGGTTGGATCAGCTGAGGTCGAGAGTTGGAGACCAGCCTGGCCAACATGGCCGTCTCTACTAAAAATATAAAAATCAGCAGGGTGTGGTGGCTTATGCCTGTAATCCCAGCCACCTGGGAGGCTGCAGGAGAATCGCTTGAACCCAGGAGGTGGAGGTTGAGGTAAGCCAAGATCGCACCACTGCACTCCAGCATGGGCAACAAGAGTGAAACTCTGTTTCAAAAAAAATACAGGAAATGAGCCAGGCACAGTGGCTCACGCCTGTAATCCCCACACTTTGGGAGGCTGAGGCAGGTGGATCACCTGAGGTCAGGCATTTGAGACCCGCCTGGCCAATGTGGTGAAACCCCATCTCTACTAATAATACAAAAATTAGCCAGTTGTGGTGGTGCACGCCTCTAATCCCAGCATCTCGGGAGGCTGAGGCAGGAGAATCGCTTGAACCTGGGAGGTAGAGGTTGTAGTGAGCCGAGATCGTGCCATTGCACTTCAGCCTGCACAACAAGAGCGAAACTCCGTCTCCAAAAAAAAAAAAAATGAGCACAGGCAATGTAATTGTGTCCAGCAATAGAAAGGGCTTCAGGTGCAGTATGATCCAGGGATTCACAGCATTACTAAGGATACAGCTATGCCTCACTGTGGTTCTCTCAGCTTCCATCCATGTGTAGCTTTGTCCTAAGCCCAGTTCCCCTCAAGTCCTGAGGTGAAATGACTGGCCCAGTGATTGAACCTGAGTTAAAATCCAGGATGTGTTTGGATTGCTAGATGGGTATGTTTTCACCTCTGAGACCATCAGTTTCCTCACTGGTAACATGGCATCTACTTCATAGAGCAGTTTTGAGGACTAAGAACTCCACACAGGTCAAGCAGTTGAAGCCAACTCTGGCATATGGGACCCTCAGGGAGCCTTAAATGGGTATATGTGGCCCCCAGAAACTGCCAGCAGCCCCCAGAGCCCCACCTTTTTTGCTCAACCCCAAGGTGGCCAGAATACAATCCCAGCTGCGCTCCGACTGCACCCTCTTAAGTGAGTGGCTGTCCCTGAACCAGGCACCACAGCGAAGGAATGTGATAGACTCTGCAGCTTAGATGTCTTCGGGTCCCCAGAATCAGAGATTGTGTCAGGACCACACAAACCAATTTCTGGGAAAGGTGAGGCCCCTTTAGGAAGGGAAATGGATATAAGAAGGCAAATGGCAATGCCCACTATAGGCTTGAAAGATGAGAAGGAAAAAGCATGGGCTGTAATCAGAGATGCTCTGGAGTTGTGCAGTGCACAGAGTACACATCTGGACATGGCCATCCCCGCCAAGACTGTGAGCCTTCAGACTATGCTGCATTTAGCACAGCAAGATCACAGCACACAAAGAGAAAGTGGTGGGAGGTGGAGCTGGAGAGAAACAGGCAGGAGCCACATCAGAAGTTCTGAAGCTGGGTGTGGTGTTGTTCAGGTGGTTTCTGCTGCTCAGGAGGCTGAGGCAGGGAGATCGCATGAGCCCAGGAGTTCAAGACCAGCCTGGACCACATAATGAGACCCTGTCTCAAAAAAATAATAATAATAAATAGGTAAATAAATCCTTGAATGATGAGTCCATACAATTAACTCTAATCATGTTGCGTATAGGGCAGGGCAATTAAAGTCGGGAAGAAAGAGACCTGCGTATTGATGGATATATTTTGTGATCCAGCCTTATGTATGTTCTGAAAAGAAATACAAAATCTATATCCAAATACCTGTCCTGTGCCCCTCTTTTTAAATTCTTCTGTTTTCTTTTCTTTTTTTTTTTTTTCTTGAGACAAAGTCTTGCTCTGCAGCCCAGGCTGGAGGGCAGTGGTGCCATCTCGGCTCACTGCAGCCCCAACTTCCTGGGCTAGAGCGATCCTCCCACCTCAGCCTCTTGAGTAGATGGGATTACAAGCATGCACCACCACACCCAGCTAATTTTATACTTTTTCATTTTAAAAAGATTTTTAAATTTTATATTTTATGGCAAGAAATGCAATTATTTTTTTCATTTTTAAAATTTATTTATTTTTAAATTTTATATTTTTAAAAAACTTTTTATAGAGACAGAGTCCCTCTTTGTTGCCCAGACTGGTCCCGAATGTCTGGCTTCAAGCAACTCTCCTTCCTTGGCCTCCCAAAGTGTTGGGATTATAGGCATGAGCCACCACGCCTGGCTGATTTTTTTTCTTTTCTTTCTTTCTTTATTTATTTTTATAAAGACGAGGTTTCACCATGTTGGTCAGGCTGGTCTTGAACTCCCAACCTCAGGTGATCCGCCTGCTTTGGCCTCCAAAGTGCTTGGATTACAGGCGTGAGACACCACGCCCAGCCACGCCTGGCTGATTTAACCTCAATTTCTCCCATCCAAATAGCACTAAGGCAGGGCTTGAAAAATCCACATACTCACTGACTCTTATCAAACACTTACCAGATGCCAGGCAGCATTCTCAGCATGTTACATGTATTAGCTCATTAAAGCTCATAAAAACCCTGTGAGGGTTGGGAAGCCTAGGCAGGCAGATCACTTGAGGTCAGGAATTAGAGATCAGTCTGGCCAACACAACTAAACCTGTCTCTACTAAAAACACAAAAAATTAGCCAGGTGTGGTAGCTGGGGCCTGTAATCCCAGCTACTCGAGAGGCTGAGAGAGGAGAATTGCTTGAACCCAGGAGGCGGAGGTTGAAGTGAGCTGAGATTCTGTCACTGCATTCCAGCCTGGGTGATGGAGTAAGTCTGTCTCAAAACACAAAACAAAGCAAAACTCATTGAGGCTGGGCACAATGGCTCACACCTGTAATCCCAGCACTTTGGGAGGCTGAGGAGGGCGGATCACAAGGTCAGAAGATCGAGACCATCCTGGCTAACACAGTGAAACCCCTGTCTGTACTAAAAATACAAAAAATTAGCTGGGTGTGGTGGCATGCGCCTGTAGTCCCAGCTACTTGGGAGGCTGAGGCAGGAGAATTGTTTGAACCTGGGAGGCGGAGGTTGCGGTGAGCCAAGATTGCGCCACTGCACTCCAGCCTGGGCAACAGAGCGAGACTCCTTCTCAGAAAAGACAAAAAACAAAACAAAAAAACCTCATGAAGGAAGAACTTCTTAGGACCACGTTACAGAGGAAGGAACCAAGGCATACGCATTCAGTAACTTGCCTAAGGTAACACAGCCAGGAAGCAGAGAGGACAGGATTTTCCTCCAGACATATCGATTGCAGATTTTTTATTCATCTACCCGGAGGACAAAATTCTATCCTCCCCCTAAAAAAAGGCATGTGGGAATACGCGGGCGAGGAACTGACTGCATCTGTTCTTTTTATAAAAATTGAGATAAAATTTACATAATACACAACTCATCATTTTAACCATTTTAAAGTGCACTTCGTGGCCTTTTGTACATTTGCAATGCTGCGCAACCATTACCTGTAGTTAGCTCCAAAACATTTTCATCACTCCAAATGGACACCTGTCCCCATCAGCAGTCCAGCACTGCTCTTCCTGCTCCCCAGCCGCTGGCAACCGCTCATCTGCTTCCTAGCTCTATACATTTGCCTGTTCTGGACATTTCATATAAACAGAATCATACAAGTCGTGGCCTTTGGTGTTTGTCTCTGTTCATGAAGCATCATATTGTCAAGGTCCATCCAAGCTGGACATGCCTCAGAGCTTCATTCCCAAGATATTCGTTATTTTTTTTTGCGACAGGATTTCACTGTTGCCCAGGCTGGAGTGCAGTGGCACAATCACTTCTCACCACAGCGTCCACCTCCTGGGCTCAAGTGATTCTCCCACCTCAGTCTCCTAAGTAGCTGGGACCACAGGCGTGTGCCACCACACCCTGCAAATTTTTGTCTTTTTTGTAGACATGGGGTCTCACTATATTGCCCAGGCTGGTCTTGAACTCCTAGGCTCAAGTGACCCGCTTGCCTCAGCCTCCCAAAGTGCTGGGATTACAGGCATGGGCTACTGCACCCAACAGAACTCCATTTATTTTGAAGACTGAATAATATTCCTTTAAATAGGCTATACCGCATTTTGTTGATTCATCAGTCAATGAAAATGTGAGTTGTTTTCCCTTTTGGCTATCATGAAAGATGCTGCTATGAACATTCCTGTCCAGGTTTTTGAGCGGAGGTGCGTTCTCAGTGCTTTTGGGTATATAGCTAGGAGTGGAACTTCTGAGTCATATGGTGATTCTATGCTTAACCTTTTGAGGAGCTGCTATGCCGTTTCTGCAGCAGCAGCCCCGCTCTGCACTCCCCCCAGCAGTGCACAGCCTCCAACTCCTTCCTCTTCTTTCTGTCCTCGCAGTCCTCTTGTCGGGCCAGCAGGAACACGGTGAATGGATACTTCTTGGCAGGCCGGGACATGACATGGTGGCCGGTGAGTGCGCCCCGACTTCTCACACCCCCTCCTTTGTCCATGGGGCTGTGTCTTACACCCAGGTTGGCTGGCACGTACATCTCTGAGCCAGTCCAATTCAATGGAGAAGGCCAGAGGCTGGCAGGAGGTCCCCAAGTGAGGGGCGTGGGGCTGAGCTGCTGGAAATAGTGTAAAGGGCAGGGGCTTTGGAGTCTGAAACTTACATCCGCTCCTTGGCTGTGCAGCTAGTCATGGGTAGAACTCACACTCTGGGCTCCTCATCCATGAAGTGGGGCTAGGACCCTGCTTAGGTTTGTGAGGATGGAGAAGCTGTTAGGCCGGCACAGTGAGCCTGTGCTGATGCGTTTCCCTTTCTCTCCTCCAGATTGGAGCCTCTCTCTTCGCCAGCAGCGAGGGCTCTGGCCTCTTCATTGGACTGGCAGGCTCAGGAGCTGCAGGAGGTGTGGCCGTGGCAGGCTTTGAGTGGAATGTGAGCCCTGGAGGACAGGCAGCCTGTGGGAGGGCTGGGGCACAGGGTGCGGGGTCACCATGACCAGCCCTGGAGGGGGGCAGCTCCCAGTGGCTGGTGTCAGCCGATGTCCAGGTGGGCTCTGTGCAGTGCTGTTCCTGGGCCAAATCGTGTCTTCAGAATACCAAGGTGCTGGATGGCATGACTGGCAGGGAGCTGTGGGCCTTGCCCCAGGCCTAGAGAGGGGAAGGAGCCAGCCAGGGTCTCATGGCAAGTCAGGAGGGGCTGGGGGAAGCCAGCCTCCAGATGGCTTGTCCCAGCCACGCCTGCTGTGTGTCTGCAGCAGAGCTGAAGGTGCTGCGCCTGCAGTCCACACCTGCCTCTGTCCCAACAGGCCACGTACGTGCTGCTGGCGCTGGCGTGGGTGTTCGTACCCATCTACATCTCCTCGGAAGTGAGTCTACTCATGGGGCATCCAGCCGGGGCACTGGGCCTGTATAAGTTGGTGGTAGTAATGGGCAGGATCACTGTGGCCTCACATCAGGAGTGGTGAACTCCCAGGCCTGGGCTTGCTGTTAGCCCAACTAACATTTCTATCAACCTGTTAAGGTAGGTCCCCAAGGACCTTAGTCTGGGTGTCTTCTTGGCTGGTTACCACTGCCCTGAGTGCTGCATCTCTGGAATAATGTCCCATCCAGCTGGGCACAGAGGCTGCACACCTGGGCCGCACACCTGAGCCTCACACCTGGACTGCACACCTCGGCCTTACACCTGGACTGCATACCTCGGCCTTACACCTGGGCCACACACCTGGGCCACACACCTGGACCGCACACCTGGGCCTCACACCTGGATCTCACACCTGGGCCACACACCTGGGCCTCACACCTGGGCCTCACACCTGG
>NW_022437129.1:848430-863392 GCF_009761245.1 Sapajus apella | reverse complement strand
TGCCCACTCCTTCAGCCCTGGCCATGCAGACACTAAGTCCAGTCAACTCCACTTCCTGGCTGTCTCTCAGCCTGTCCTCAGCTCTGTCCCTCTCAGCCACCTCCCTCATCCTGCCTCATCATAGCGCATCTGGATTTGTCATAACATCCTCTAAACTTGTCCCTCTGTCCCCAGTCACGGCCCCCCTAATCCATTCCATCTCAGCCCTAAAGAGCCAGTCTTGGGATCTCAGCATGCCTCTCCCCTGACACCCTCAGGATGCAGCGGAGTGACCTGGGATTCCAGGTCGGGTGCTGGGGCTGTCAAGGGTCAGTGCCTGGGCCTTGCCCTTGAGAGGCTCGAAAAGAGAGGCGATTGAGGTGGGCCCTGCCTGGAGCGCTGGGCATTGTCTGAAGGATGATTATCCCCTACCATGTGCCTCCCCAGATCGTCACCTTACCTGAGTACATTCAGAAGCGCTACGGAGGCCAGCGGATCCGCGTGTACCTGTCAGTCCTGTCGCTGCTAATGTCTGTCTTCACCAAGATATCGGTAAGCTGCCCCCTGCTTCCTGCCAGCACAGCATGGAAACATCCCCAGTCTGTGGGCTCCTCAAACGGACCTGACATTTTCTCATCCATCTCTGCTTTGTTTAACAGCCGGGCAAACTGAGGCCCAGAGAGGGACAATGACTTGCCCAGGGTCATGCGGTGACTCTGGCAGGTGGTCCAGGGCCCCCGGGGTGTAGGCTCAGCAGCCAGCCCAGGTCGGGGACAGAGCACAACCTGGTGACCTCTGCTTTGCCTCTGGCTCTAGACACAGAGTGTTAGGATGGTTCTCAGTCTGAGGTCAGTCCTGGGGCCGGCACTGCGGTGAGCCAGGACCTCCCACTAGGCGGCGCCAAAAGCCCACATGGTCTTGGCCGTATGTGGTCCACACCAAGCCCACCTGCCTCTCACATGAAGGCTGGTGGGCTCCATCACTGACGCCTGTCCTTGGGGGCCCAGCATATCAACAGCAGGTCCCACTGGGATATTAGGAGCAGGTGCACACCTTGAATGTCAGGGTCAGGGGAAGCATAGAGCTTGCCTTGTCTAGGCCGCTGACTTCACAGAGAGGCAAACCAAGGCCCAGGGAGGGGAAGGAGCTTGTCCCAACCCTCCTGGTGACCTTATGGCAACACCAGGCCTTCTGCACTCACTCCGAGTCCCTGGGGGCAGCCAGCTTCGTCCAGCCCCAGGCTTCTGAAGGGGCTTTGGTCCTGGAGCTGCCTGATTCTGGCTGAGGGAAACAACGCTATCCCCTGAGACCCCCAGGCCTCCGTGTACCTGGGATTCCTCCCCTTAAGGAGGGCAGCAGACCTCCCATGAGGTTGGTGAGGGCTGCTGTGTCGATGGGAAGTGTTCGGTGAGGCCCGGCTTTCTCCTTAGAGGCAAATGCCCCCCGGGGGCCCTCTTCATTCAGCTCTGGGACTAAGACAGCCCTGGGACTAAGAAGAGGCATCGATTTAGTGGAGGGAATGGAGGCACAGAGGCCAGAGAGGTAGCTGTGGGCAGGGCTACTGGGAATGGGGTCCTGAGAATGTCCACCCAGAGTCCCCACTGGGCCCCGATGGGGGTCCCTCGCAGCATCTGACCCGTCCTCTCCTCTCCTGGGGCGTCCATCTGCACTGGCATTGCTGGGTGACTCCGAGGGGCTCCCCAGAGTGTCTCGTCTTTCGTGCGGGCAGGTCTCAGGGGTGGCCAGCAGCAAACCCTGTACTGCCGTCTTTGCCAGGTGCCCTTGGAGCACTATAGGAGGTTTGCCTTCTCAGGGAGCCCTTTAGAGTCCGGAGGGGCTTGGCCTTGGCCTGCCCATCAGGCTGAGTTTAGAGTTTTTGCTCACACTCTCCCTTCCTCTCCTGCATCTCTTGGTCTCTACCCCACCCTCGTGCCAGCCACCTCCCTGGAAGCCAGGATACAGAAATAAACAAGAACTGGCCCCAGCCTGTCAGGGGCTCGCACTGCAGTGAGGAGTAGATGGATGCATGGAACAGACAGGCATGAAGCTCCGAAGAGGACACGGCGCGGTGCTGGGGGTACCTTTGAGTTGGGCTGTGAGGGAGACGGGGATGTCGATGCGGTAGGGGAGCAAATGACAAGGAGAGAGGTGGGAAGAGGCAGGATGCGTCTGGGGGTGGGCAGGTCTGGAGGACTAGACTTTAGCGGTCACTAAGTCAGACACTTCTGGGGACCAGATAAAGAATAGTGTAGGGAGAAGCCAGGAGTGAGTCACAGGCAGTAGGCCAGGCGCGGTGGCTCACCCTGTAATCCCAGCATTTTGGGAGGCTGAGGTGGGTGGATCATCTGAGGTCAGGAGTTTGAGACCAGCTTGACCAACATGGAGAAACCCCGTCTCTACTAAAAATACAAAATTAGTAGGGCATGGTGGCGTGTGCCTGTAATCCCAGCTAATCGGGAGACTGAGGCAGGAGAATCACTAGAACCCAGGAAGCGGAGGTTGCGGTGAGCTGAGATTGTGCTACAGCCTGGGCAGCAAGAGCAAAACTCTGTCTCAAAAACAAACAAAAACAGGTAGTGGTGGGGACAAAGGCAAACCAGAGGCCGAGGCCCAGCATTCACACACAACAGGCCCGGGTGCCGATTTGCCTGTCAGCTGCCAGCTTTCAGCCTCTGGCCTGTGCTGAGAGATGAGAAGAGGGTTAGAGGCTGAAGCGCCCAAGGGGCCAGGGTGGAGGGGGTGGTGTTTAAGCAGGAGAGCGACATGGTCGTGTTTATACTTTGTGCTCTCTGGAAACTTCCAGAGGATGGACTGGAGGGGAGAGAGTCAGGAGGAGGCCAGGTCTGTGAGGAGGCCCCAGCGAGGTCTGGTGAGGGAGGGAGGCTGAGTCACGGGCGCAGGGTTCTCAGCCTGCTTCTCCCTGCCAGCTTCTCTGCGGTAGTTATACCTCACACTTGGAGAGGGCGGAAAGAGGGTGTCTTAGGTGGGACTTCTGGAAACGCAGAGGGGGCAGGTGCGGTGGCTCACGCCTATAATCTTAGCACTTGGGGAGGCCGAGGTGGGTGGATTTTGGGGAGGCCGAGGTGGGTGGATTTCCTGAGCTCAGGAGTTCAAGACCAGCCTGCGCAACACAGTGAAACTCCATCTCTACTAAAATAACAGAAAATTAGAATGTGGTGGTGGGCGCCCGTAGTCCCAGCTACTCGGGAGGCTGAGGCAGGAGAATCGCTTGAACCTGGGAGGTGGAAGTTACAGTGAGCCGAGTCTCCGAAAAAAGAAAAGAAAAGAAACGCAGAGGAAAGAGCTCAGTGAGGTGGGAGGGCCTTAGGGACAATCTTGTCCAGCCCTCCGAGTTTACAGATGAGGCAACCGAGGCCCAGGTCACAGCGAGCCAGGCCGAGGCCACTGTCAGAACCCAGGCCTGTGCCTCTGGCCAAGAGGCCCAACCTCGGCCCTGGTGCCCTGGAACCCCCAGGTCATGGCCCTTCAAACTCCACTTTGTGATGGGGTGATTCAGCTCACCCACCTATAAAACAGGGAGCACCACTCACATCAAGGCTGGGCTTCAGAACCGACGCTGGGCTGCCTGGGTGAAGCAGAGGGCGAAGCTCGAGGCACGCTCATTGCTGGGCTTGGCTGCGAGAGGACTGGGGCTACCCTGGCCATTTGAAGCGCACGCGCCCTGCCAGTCCCCAGAGGCCCCGACCTCACTGGGCTGATCCCCGGGAATGCCTCACGTGTCTGTGTGTCCGGTACCCTTCCCGGCCACAGCCTGTGTGGACAGAGATCTTAGGGTGCCTGCTATCACCCTTCAAGCAGGGCACTGGCCCACAGGAGGACCTGTGATGACGGCATGGAGAGTCACCAACCTGACCCTCAGACGAGGGGACCCATGTCCAGCTCCATCATTGTGAGGCTCTAGTCAGTCAATTAACCTCTGGAAAATAGCAGGACCGGGCACGATGCCCCACGCCACTTGCAGTAAAGGTCCTCCATGGAGTTGCTTCGCACTCTCACTGACCTCATCCCTCCCGCACCCCGTGCCCCCGCCCTCTCCAGCCACACTGGCCTCTGCATGCTTCCATGAACACCAGGCATGGTCCTGCCTCAGGGCCTTTGCACTTGCTATGGCCTCTCCCTGGAACCTTCTGCCTGGATATCCACGTGGCTCCCTCACATCTCTCAAGCCTTTCCACTCTCTCCCTCTTCACCCCCGCCCCCGTGGGCCAGCCCCCTTCCTCGCTCTCCCACAGTGGACTCTGAACGCCTGCTGGCATGTGCTCCACTGGTGCCCTTGCTCACCGGTGCATTCCCAGGGCTGCCTCGTGGGTCTAGGTGAGAGAACCTATGCCAGGGTTCAGCTCCTTTTTTCTGTGAAGGGTCAGAGAGTAAATAGTTTCAGCTTCACAGGCCACACGGTCTCTGTCCTTACTCCTCAACTCTGTCCCTGGGGCCCGAAACTGGCTGCGGACAATCCTGGAAGGCAGGACTGTGCTTGGCCTGCGGGCTCCGGGCTGTCACTCTCTGCCCTATGCAAAGCGCCTACTTATTGCGCACCTACTGTGTGCCAGGCCCTGGGTGAGCACTCCATACCCACAGATGCTTTCTAGACAGAAGAGGTAAGGAAACAGACCAAGGAAATCATAAAAAGTGGTAGAAGTGTGATATAAAGCAGCAAACACGGGCGGGGTCAGAGAAGGAGAATGGAGAGATGGGGCAGGGAGCGGGCTCACTGGAGACAGAGCGGTCTCAGGGGGAAATGCCAGCCTCGCAGCGGCCTCAGGGCGAGAGCTTGGCAGGTCCAGAGCTGGAAGCTGGTGGGGCTGGGGCATGGGGATGTGGAGGGGTAGCAATGACCGAGAGCAGAGAGGTAGTGGGGGCCATGCAGGGCTTCTACCAGGCGGGGCTGCACCTTATTCCTGGAATGGTAGAAATGCAGGAGTTCATGCCTGTCATCCCAGCACTTTGGGAGGCCGAGGCGGGCGGATCACCTGAGGTCAGGAGTTCAAGACCAGCCTGGCCAACATGGTGAAACCCCATCTCTACTAAAAATACAAGAAATTAGCCGGGCGTGGTGGCGTGAGCCTATAGTCCCAGCTACTTAGGAGGCTGAGGCAGGAGAATTGCTTGAACTCAGGACACGGAGGTTGCAGTGAGCTGAGATCGCGCCATTGCACTCTAGCCTGGGTGACAAGAGTGAAACTCTGCCTCAAAGCAAACAAACAAAAACCAGAAATGCAGAACCCTAGGTTTTCCTCTGCACAAGCTGAATGCAGGAGGGACCAGTGAGGGGTTTGCAAGAGGATCGGGCCCAGGGTGGGGGCAGCAGAGGTTTCGGCGAGTGGGTGTGCGTTTGGAGAGGGAATCCAGAGCAGCAGCCAGTGCGTCGGAGGCAGGGAGTGTGGCAAAGAAAGGGAGCCCTGGAGGATGGTGATGACCTCCATGGAAATAGGCAAGGCTGTGGGGCAGAGGACACCAGAAAGATTTGGGAGGAATCACTGTCAATGCCTAGTGTCAGTGCAGGGCCCAGCCCAGCTTCTCTGCTGGTCCACGAAGGATGGGGGATACAGCCGGGCACGGTGGCTCAGGCCTGTCATCCCAGCACTTTGGGAGGTCAAGGTGGGCGGATCACAAGGTCAGCAGTTCAAGACCAGCCTGGCCAATATGGTGAAACCCAGTCTTTACTAAAAATACAAAAATTAGCTGGGTGTGATGGCAGGTGCCGGTAATGGGCTACTCAGGAGGCTGAGACAGGAGAATTGCTTGAACCCGGGAGGCAGAGGTTGCAGTGAGCTGAGATTGCCCTATTGCACTCCAGCCTGGGCGACAGAGTGAGACCCTGTCTCAAAAAAAAAGTGGGGGGATGGAAGATAGAAGTTCCATGAGGGAAGGTGGCCCAGTGGGGCAGGGCAGAGGCCCAGGCCAGGGCAGCCGGAGCCCCAGGGTCGGTTCCCAACCTCCTTCAGCCTCAGACACGCCCTGGAGTGAAGTTTCCATTGACCGGGAGAGGGAGTGAGACTCCTTCATGCTGGTGGGGAGCTTGGGAGCCCACCAGATCAGCCTCATTCTGCACCACATGGCCTGCGCGTCCTCTCAGCCTTGCTCCCTCCCTGCGTGCTGGGCTCCCGCCCCTGCCAGACCCCAGTGGTGGCTAGATAGTGCCAGGACGGGAGAGGCCTGCTGCCAACAGTGTGCGCTGTCTGGGAGGGCCCCTGCCATGAGGCCAGCCAGCAGGAAGCGTGGGTCCTTGGAGCCTACTTAGGATGGTGGGACTTTGACAAAGTCGTTTCACTTCTCCATGCCCAGGTGCCCCACACTGTGGAGTGGAGTGGATTATCACACCCACCTGGTAGGGTGCCATGAGCCCTGGGGGAGACCTGAAAGACATCAGGGCGGCATGTGGCACACAGGCACATTTGTCCCCTGTCAAAGGTGGCAAGTCAGCAGGGCTTCCTGGGGGATGACCAGGGATGTGAAGGGCCAGAAGGGTGTCTGGGTACAAAATGAAGGGAAGAATCATGGGGGTCCTGCTTGGGGAGGAGGGAGCAGTGAGGTGGAAAGGACAGTGTGTGCAGGGTGAGTGTGGGGCAACATCACAGGAGCAGGCGGGAAGCTCTGGACCACAGCTCTGGCCTGTGGGTGGTGGCCTGGACTGAGGCCCTGGTTCGGCCTGTGCCCCAGGAGTGGCCCATCCTGGGTGGAGGAGGGTGGCGTTCCCTGGTATAGTCTTGTGGATTTTGTTTCCAGAGTTTTGCCTCCATGGGCAAGTTCCTCTGCTCTCTGGACCTCAACCTCCCCATCCGTGCCTTCTAGGAGTTGGAATAGACTCTGGGCCAGGCGCAGTGGCTCGCACCTGTAATCCCAGCACTTGGGGAGGCTGAGGTGAGCAGATCACCTGAGCTCAGGGGTTCGAGACCAGCCTGGCCAACATGACGAAACCCCATGTCTACCAAAATACAAAATTAGCCGGGCGTGGTAGCAGGCACCTGTAGTCCCAGCTATGCAGGAGGCTGAGGCAGGAGAACTGCTTGAACCTGGGAATGGAGGGTGCAGTGAGCCAAGATCATGCCACTGCACTCCAGCATGGGTGACAGGGCAAGGCTCTGTCTAAAAAAAAAAAAAGATTGTGCAGTTGCTCCTGAGTCACCAGGGAGGGAGGCAGAGAGGAGAGCTGGCCCTCTCAGACGGTCCCAGGGAGCATCCGGTGCTGGGGAGAGGCGGTAGAGGGGCTGTGGGGCCCGGGCAGGGACGGAGGTGCTCCACACCCACTTTCCCACGTCACAGATCAGGGCCACTGAGGTTCAGGGCGTGAAGTGGCTCAAAGCCATGTGGCTGGGACATGGCGCACCAGGGACACAGAGCCAGGGCCGTGTGACTCTTGGCATCTGTCAGGCTGAAGCCTGCCTGGGCCCACAGAAAAGACAGCTTGGGCCGCGGGAGGGGTTGGATAGGGCTTGGCGATGTCTGAATTCCTCACCAGGGCTTCCCGGGAGTTGCAGGCAGCTGCACACCTGCTGGGCCTCCAGTAGCAGCGGCAAACCTTCACCGACGCCGCGTGTCAGTTCTACGGGGGGGACAGCAGTTACTGGCCTACCCCACACGCCTGCCAGTGCCATTCCTGCACCTGTGGGACTTCTCTTCAGTCTTTGGGGCCCACTGCCGGGGAAGGAAGGGCAGGCAGGAGGGAGGCAGGAGGGAGGGTGCACGAGCAATGTACCCAAGGAGCAGAGGCACTGGCATGGCTGTTTTGAAAGATAAGAGGCAGAGACTGGGATGTTCCAGGACAGAGGGAATCTGGTGAGCTGGTGAACAGAGGCCTGGAGGCAGCTAAGTGCTGGGTATGGGATGAATGACCAGAGTCCTGGTCAGGAGGCCAGGCACACAGGGCCGGGGTCCAGCCAGAGTCCGGAGCGGTGACTGTGGGACGGAGGTTTCCGGGCTGCTGCCGTGGGCCTTCTAGAAGCCTCCTGCCCCCCTCGGCCTTCCCTCTCCTGACGACTCCAATCTGATACCTACCAGGTACCGGCTTTGGGGAAGTCCCTTCCCTTCCTGCGGCCTCAGTTTCTCCTCTAGTCCGATGGGGCAGGGGCTGGAAGAGTGCGTCCTACTCTGATATTCAGCACCTCTGCTCTTCTCTGCTTGGGCTGGAGGTGCCGCCCCACCCACCATCCCACCTTACCCTGAACTACGTGCCCTTCACACACACACGTACACACGCACGCGCACGCGCACCCACCCACACACACACACGCGCGCACACACACACACACACACACACACACACTCAAAGCCAAGGACGAGAGCGAGGGGACCATGGTTCTCCCGTTTCCAAACTGGCTGGTCTCGCTAAGACAGGGTGAGAGAGGCACCCGGAGGGAGAGTACAGAAGCACAGGCTTTGCGGTCAGATCCCATCCCAGCCTGGCCGGTGTCCCTGGGACTAGGGGAGGCAGGGATCCCTGTAGCCAGGCTCCGCTCTAGGGAGCTGGAAGGGGCCTAGGGCCTGCAATTCCTGGGCTGTGTGCAGATGTGCCCCCAATTAAGGAGGTGCAGGGCGCCAGCCTTCTCAGGAAGCTCTTGGCCCCAGAGGCTGTGTGTGGGTCATCTCCCATCTCCTGAGCCGAGGCAGAACAGCAGATTTAGGATCTCAGGGGTGGGGCGGGGGGGAGCCTGTTACTAGCCCAAGTCCTGGAGGGGGGGCTCCTGCCCTCCCTCTCTCTGGGCCCCCACTGCCAGGCGGAGAGTGGGGTTCTTGTCGTAAACCCCATGTCAGGCTGAGGCTGGCCTCCAGGCTAACGTTCCTGCCTTTAGGAGGCACAGCCCCAGGCTCTGGGAGGGCAGGGGCTGTGCGTGTCCAGTCAGTCCGGAAACCAGCTTCAGCCTGGGATCCAGCCTCTGAGCCACTCCGAGGGCCTTACTGCCCCTCTGCTCCCCAGCTGCCCCAGCACACGCGTTTTCTGAGACCTGCTGGTCTTCAGACTCTTCACAAACTCATCAAGGACCCCCTGGGAACTGAGGGGACAGGGCCCCACCTTTTAATCCCTGGGGAAGAGGCCAGATTCAATAACAACGCGGCTTTCGGGAAGGGCGTTGGCCATTTTGGGCTTTATTAGTAACAGCAGCGTCCCTGACATCCGCACGCAGCCTGCAGCTTCTCCATGGCCAGTTCTTCCTCCAGCCTCACAATGGCCCCCGAGATGCAGGCAGGCCAGTGGGGGTCTCATCCCCTCATCCATAGGCCAATGAGGCCCACAGAGGGCCCTGCCTGAGGTCACTCAGGGAGTGGCTTGTTGGAGCCCTGGGTCTAACAGCGACCTCAGCTGTACACACAAGGCCCTCTCCCTCCGCAGCTGGACCTGTACGCGGGGGCTCTGTTCGTGCACATCTGCCTGGGCTGGAACTTCTACCTCTCCACCGTCCTCACGCTCGCCATCACGGCCCTGTACACCATCGCAGGTATGGCACCCACAGCAGGGAAGTCCAGCCGGGGGACACGTAAAGGGGACAGAAGGCCACTTCCCCCTACAGGCCTGAGGGAGCAGCCCGGGGGTGGCCCCAGCAGGACCCCTGGAAGTCCCTCCTCGCGCCCCTCCTCCCTGGGCCCAGGGCCCCCCCAGCAACCTTGCTTCTACCTGCAGGGGGCCTGGCCGCTGTCATCTACACGGATGCCCTGCAGACACTCATCATGGTGGTGGGGGCTATCATCCTGACGGTCAAAGGTGAGGATAGGGTCTGTGGCCATGGTGGGGCTGTCCCCACAGCCAGCCCTGTGGAGTCTGGCACTGCCCAGCACTCTGCTGGATTCCTGCTATCGGGGCTCTGGGTGGCATTGCTGGGGTGGGTAGGCTCAGGAGGTTGAACCACTAGGCAGTCAGCCCCCTGCTGCCCCCCTAGGGACTGCCCTGGCTGGTAGAGGCTGCCCACCCCACTGCCCTGCTGCTACCAGCTCTGGCCCTGGCAAGGAGCTGACTCAGGAACTCAGGGCCAGCCACACCCGCACTGGCTCAGCGCTTGCTGGTGAGGTGGGGCTGGAGGCGGGTGTGAGGCACACAACCGGGAGACCTCAAAACTGCCTGGGCGGCTCCTCCAATTGTTTAAAAGCATGGACAAAATCCCAAGAGCCGATGCTACCCGCTGCAGGACAAAGGCTAGGGAGGAAAGGAGAGAGCTTGGAGAGAGTGGTGATACTAGTCTGGAACAGACAGGAAGCTCACAGGGCTGCCCGGAGAGTGAGCTCACCGTCACTGGAAGCATGTAAGCAGCGCCAGGAGGAGGGCCGCAGAGACTCGTCCAGACTCAGAGACCCTGTGGTTGAGCAGTTTCTAACCCTTGAATGGCACTTGTCATTTGCTGTGAGCCTCACATGAACTCTCGGTCTGAATACAGAGCCTGGCCTGGGCTCCATGGGGACAGTGATGCCGGGGGGACCAGCGTCCAAGCAGCAGGCTACCTCTTCCATGTCCCACTTGGAAAAGACCAGGGAGTGGGGCCTGGGGTGGGAACAGGGGTTTTCCCACATCCAGGCTTCTCCCTCTCAGACCAGGGGCTCTGATGTCCCTGGAACCCACCGCCTGAGAGGGATCCCAGCAGCCAGGCGCAGCCTGGAAGGGAGGTGGGTGACATCAATACAGACAGGCCAGGGCTTGGCCGTGCAGGACCCTGATCCCGAGGTAGACAGGACAGTGAGGTGTTCTGGGCTTGACCCCACCAGAAGGGCTGTGTGGCCTTGGTGGAGGCCCCCTCCTTCTCTGACCTCTGTCTCCCTTCTCTGTGCCTCAGGGGGCTGGGGCCACATCATCACCAACCACTCTCAGCTCTGCTAAAATCACACCCTTCAAGTGCCCTGGGTCAGGATGAACACTTTAGAAGCCTCAGGAAGGTCTTTGAAAGCCAAGAAAAACTACTTTTGCTTCCTTGAATCGACAATCGGAAACCTGGCTGAGAAGCTTTGCCCAAGGCCCGATGGGTGTCCAGAAACCAGCAGGGACTCCTGCCGGGCCAGCAGGACCCTGGGGTGCCCATGTGCAAAATGCTCACTTAATAGTATTATTTTAAATACAAATAAAATAGTCATTCAAATTCACCTTTTTAAAAAAACCCTCTACCGTCACACCTTTCCAAACTGGAAACGATGAGGTGGGAAAACTCACACTTGATGCATCTGGAGGTTTCTCGTGAGATGAAGGCAAAGGGAGCCCAGGGAGTCAGGGCCCAGGCACACGGGAGCCCAAACACCAAACCGTCCCTGTCCCATCCTGACCCCTCCAGCTTTTGACCAGATCGGCGGTTACGGGGAGCTGGAGGCAGCCTACGCCCGGGCCATTCCCTCCAGGACCATTGCCAATACCACCTGCCACCTGCCGCGTGCAGACGCCATGCACATGTTTCGAGACCCCCACACAGGGGACCTGCCGTGGACCGGGATGACCTTCGGCCTGACCATCATGGCCACCTGGTACTGGTGCACCGACCAGGTGAGTGCCAACGTCGCCTGCCCATCCCACCTTCCTGCTGTCCCAGCGGTCTCTGGCAGGCCCAGGTGGCCCGTCTGCCCTCTACACCATAAGTCTGGGCTGGGCCCTCAGAAGGTGTGGCTCCAGGCTGGGACAGGCTGCTAGGGGTCCTTGCGGTCCCGGGGGGCTTGAGCCCTCCGTTTAGAATCGGATGAGGCCCACTGGCTACCACCCGTCCTGGCCTTGAGGTGCTTCAACTGAGACAGTTTGGAGTACGGGATTCCGAAGGGACTCGGATGCTCCTCAGTGGCCCTGCCATCGGTCAGGGGGCGGGCGTTTCGGGCCAGTCTTGGGCTGCCAGGATCTAGCAGCAGGCGGGGTCCCTGGCCTCCCTTGGCGTGCCAGTGGTGGGGGCCGGCCACGGCTGGGCCCGCGTTTCTGGTAGACCTCTGGACGCCATCAGCAGCAGAGTGGTATCTAGGGGGTCCTGGGAGGCCATCTTTATCCCTAGTCCCTGAGGCAGAGACCCTGTGATGGTGGAACTGCTGGCCCTAGGAGAGAGAGAGCAGAGAGTGAGGCTGAGCAAGGGCCAACCTGCCCCAGCACGAGACCCTGCCCAGCCACACGGGAGCCGGCAGACCTGGGCTCACCTCCTGGCTCTGCCGTTCATCGTCGAGTGGGCCTAGACCAGTTGGTTTTTCTGTTTGTTGTTTGTCGCGAGGCTGGAGTGTAGTGACTCCATCTGGGCTCACTGCAACCTCCGCCTCCCAGGTTCAAGTGATTCCCCTGCCTCAGCCTGCTGAGTAGCTGGGACTACAGGCGCATGCCACCATGCCTGGCTAATTTTTTGTATTTTAGCTGAGACGGGGTTTCACCATGTTGGCCAGGCTGGTCTTGAGCTCCTGAGCTCATGATCCACCCGCCTCAGCCTCCCAAAGTGTGGGATTACAGATGTGAGCCATCACACCCGGCCAACCACTTGGTTTATTCACTCTATGCCTCAGTTCCCCCGTCTGTAATATGGGAATAATCCTGCCCTTTGTGGGTGTAGCAAGGCAGCTTCCTCGCAGCCCACGCCCCTGGCCTCCTCTATCCCTACACAGGCCTGGATGTGGTTGGAAACGGGCTGAATGGAGTTGTCGGAGGCAGTGCAGGGATTTCTGTTGAGTGCAGGAGGGTGACTCTGGCCCTGCCCCCAAGACCCTGTCACCAGCCCTCCAGGTGACCTCAGATGAGCTGCTTCCTGTCTCTGGGCAGCTCCAGGGAGCGTGTGGGTGGGAAAAGGCCTGTGAAAAGGTGGGCACAGGCCCCACGACTATCCACGCCTCTGGACCCAGCCCCAGGAGTCCACCATAGAACAAGGCAGCCACAGCCAGGCTCTGTGGAATGAATGATGACAGTGCTTACACAAGCCTTTCCCATGTGGCCTCCCCAGCCAGCCCCATTCATAGGCCAGAGCAGTGAGGCCAGAGACAGATCTGGATCTGAGCCCAGAGTGGAGTGACCTTCCCCTGGCTCCTGACTCGGCTCTTCCTCTCCCAAGCAGCACGGGCTCGGTCAGTATCTGGCCAGAGACCCTCCCTGGGTTCCAGCAGAAGAACTGGCCCCAGCTGGGAGCATCAGAAGCTCTGGGATGCCGGGCCTCAGTTTCCCCATCTATAACACGTGGTCCTCAAGCAGGGATCACAGCTGCCCACATCAGCCATGCCCCAGCTGAGGGCTTCCTAGGGAGCCTGTGGGCTCACAGCAGGCATCTGCCTAGCTCTTCTGGGAGGGCTGAGGGCTAGCCCCAGTGGGCCAGGGGCTGGTGAAAGGTCAGCCATGGAGGGCACACAAGGCATGTGGTACCCTGCCAGGCTGAGCCCCTTTACCCCGGCCACCTCCCACCTCTTCCCGATGCAGCATGAGCCTGGCCTGGCACAGGCATCTCTGGGTGCAACATCGGTTAGGAGATTTTCCCATCAAGGCGAAATGAATCTGCACATGTCCTGGCCTTGGGGTCACAGTTGGGTGGGCCCCACTGCACAGATGAGGAGCCCAAGGCCCAGAAAGGATCACACAGGGAGGTGAGGGAGGGATGCCGCTGACCCCAGGTGGTCCAGGGCACCGGCCAGCATTGGAGCTGCAGCCTGGCCTCTGCCCTGATTCCCATCGTCCTCCCCTCGGGCTGGGTCTGCCTGGTGGACGCCTAGTCTTGGTCCAGAAGCACACGCACTAGTCCTGCTTGCAGTTCCTGGTCTCTGTGTGGTGCTCACTAACATTGGGGCTTCTGGGGACACCTAGAGGTCTGACTCCACTTTGTTCTGTGGCCAAGGTAGCCCTCCAGGACCCCCCCAGTCTAGTCAGAAGGGAGGCAGTAGTTCTGTGTGCTGAGACCATAGGGGCGTTTTTCTTTTTTTCTTTTTTTTTTTCTTTTTGAGACAGTCTCGCTCTGTCACCCAGGCTGGAGTGCAGTGGCATAATCTCGGCTCACTACAACCTCTGCCACCTGGGTTCAAGTGATTCTCCTGTCTCAGCCTCCCAGGTTGCTAGGACTACAGGCACATGCCACCACATCCGGCTAATTTTTGTATTTTTAGTAGAGACAGGGCTTCACCATGTTGGCCAGGCTGGTCTCAAACTCCTGACCTCAAGTGATCTGCCCGCCTTCCCAAAATGCTGGGATTCCAGGCGTGGGCCATTCTCTATCTTCTGGCTCATCCATCCATCCACAAGTAGGTGGCCTTTTTCTAACCAGAAACAAAACCCAGTGACAAAGAGGCAGAGCGTCCAGTGGGCAGACCTCTGGCCTGGGCTCCCGTCTGGGCTCTGTCCCTGCCCCTCCCTGGGCCTTGGCGTCCCTGTCTGTGACACAGGGCGGTGCACAGACCAGAAGGCCCCCCGGGGTCATGCCAGCTCTGTCACCTGCTGATGCTGCAGCTCCAGCCCGGGTGTCTTCCCTTAGTCAGCAGCAGCTGCCTCCATCATAACAGCAACCACAGCTTTTGTGGACAGCGTGCTGACTCCAATGGCCACACCCCAAAACTCACTCACTGAGAAAGGGACCTCGCACTCACTGGAGGCGCTGGAGGAGCCAGGCAAGGCGTGGCCGGCTACACGAGCAGCCCCACCTAAGTCCTTTCAACAACACTCCTCATTCTGCAGATGAGGGGCCTGAGGTGAAATGGCCACTCAGGGAGTGGGTGCTGACCTCCTCAGGGAAGAGGGCCTGGCTGGGGCTGGACGCCAGTGCTGTCGGGGCGGGGGTGAGCCATGGCCTGCTGACATCTGAGGAGAGGACGCAGCCCTGCTGTCTGACACTCGGGGGTGGGGAGAGCCTCTGACCTATTCAGGAGGACTGGCAGGCCTCATAGCTCATGGAGACTCAGCCTCACCGTCTCCACCTGGGGTGACAGCACGTGTCCCAGACCCAGCTGCCATGGGCACAAGTTGAAATATGGAGGGAAATGTCCCACCAAAGGCAGAAAGACATGCAGGGTCGTAGAGAAATGCTTCTCTCCCAAGCACCTAGATAGACCCACCATCTAACTC
>NW_022437129.1:815748-848330 GCF_009761245.1 Sapajus apella | reverse complement strand
TTTTTTTTTTTTTTTTTGAGATGGAGTCTCACTCTGCCACCCAGGCTGGAGTGCAGTGGCACCATCTCAGCTCACTGCAACCTCTGCCTTCCGGGTTCAAGTGATTATCCTGCCTCAGCCTCCCGAGTAGCTGGGATTACAGGCATCTGCCACCATGCCTGGCTAATTTTTTGTGTCATTAGTAGAGATGGAGTTTCATCATGTTGGCCAGGCTGGTCTCGAACTCCTGACCTCGTGATCCGCCTGCCTTGGCGGAATTACAGTCGTGAACCACTGTACCCGGCCCCTAACTCTCTCATTGGTCACTGTCCAGACGGGGCAATTGAGGCCCAAACTGAGGCAAGGACTTGTCCCACGTCACCACAAGCTGGCAGAGAAGCAGGAAGGACAGCAGCTTGCCCTGCCCCCAGAGGCCGCAGCCTGCAGGCCCTCCCAGCCTCTGTAATCAGTGTTTCCTCAACATCCTCAGCTTAGGGGCAAATGCTGGGAGCTCTCTGGTAAACCAGCATGCTTGGAAAATAAGTTAAAATCACGGAGGCTTCCTGCTTCTGAGTTGCAGGCGGTGACTTAAACTGTGGAACCGCAAAGGAAAACCTGTGTTTCAGAGTCGTAGGTCACACAACTTTGCGGACACACTAAAAACCATGGGAGTGTACACTTCAGGTCGGTGAATTCTATGGTGTGTGAAGATCTCAATAAAGCTGCTTGAAAAGTAACTCTTCTGAAGTAGAATCTTAATATCAGAGATGGGAGGATCTCAGACACTGTGGATCCAAATGACTGCTCCCTCCTCCCATCCTACGAACCTGGAAAGGCCTGGTTAGGATGTGCTGAAGGCTCCCAAAGGGCCGGTGCCTTCAGGTAGCTTCTAGGCTCCCTCTGCTACCGAAAGGCAAGCTTTCCCACCCCAGGTCTTAAAGCTCCTGAACTCTGCCAGCCAGGCACACACAGCTGGCTCCAACGTCTGCTACTGGTGCCATGAATATGCCAGCTGCTGTCATGAGGGTCCAGGAGATGAGGGTAGGGGTGTGGCGTCCCCGAGACCACCCCACTCAGGGTCTCCTTTAGCCCTGACAATTGCCAAGCGTGGTGGGCTGGGCAGGATCACACCTCCTCTTTTGACAGGTGCGGGGACAGAGTCCCTGGGAGTGAGTGTACCTTGGCTCCTGCTGCTTGGTCTGCCGGAGCAAGCTCTCCTGGTGGTTGCTGACAGTATCAGGGTTTGAGTGTGGCTGTCTTGGGCAGGTCGGGGGCTAATGGGACATCATCGTGCCTCATGCCCACTCCCTGAGGCCCACCAAGGACCAATTCTGACACAAGCGTCCCTCAGGCTCGGACTCATTCCCTCTCACACTCCGACCCCAGGTCATCGTGCAGCGGTCACTGTCGGCCCGGGACCTGAACCATGCCAAGGCGGGCTCCATCCTGGCCAGCTACCTCAAGATGCTCCCCATGGGCCTGATCATCATGCCAGGAATGATCAGCCGTGCGCTGTTCCCAGGTAGGACGGGCTCCGGGCACTGAGCCAGGCTGCAGGGCACCCAGGCTTCTGGGTCCTTGTCCTGCAAAGGTCACTAGGAGGAGAGGTGAAGGATAGATGTGAACTGCTCCCCAACCTGGGCAGTGGGGAGAGTGTGCCTTGGGCCCACAATCAAAGGGATTGGCATGGATGTGGCCTGGCACAAGGTCAGGACAGGTATCGCTTACTGCTGTGTGACCTCAGGCTATAAATGAACGTCCCTGTGCCCCGCCGTTTCCTCATCTGCAAAGTGGGGACTGTGCCACCCACCTGGCAGGTGCCATCAAGATCCTCTAACTACAGGCATTTGAGGCCTTGGGGTGGGGAAATGTGCATTTCCTTAGGTTGCCTTTTCAGGCCTCTGGGACCAAGAGTCCCCAGTGTTGATGATGGCCTTCCATATGGCCCTGGGCGGTTCCCATCCTGCCTGTTATTCAGTTTCCCCATCCATAACAAGGGAATTGAAGTCATCGGCGCCCAGAAGACAGCAGCTCGGACTCTTGGGTGGCTGGCGTGCGGGACCCGGACCTACCTGTGCCTCCTTGTCTGTGGAGCGCTGGGCCTGCATCCTCCTCGACGCGTCAGCTTCTTCTCTCCCCCGACTCTGGGCCCACGGGGAGCCACCCGGGGGTCCAGCAAAGGTCCCTCGGGTTATGTGGGGGGCACTCAGCTGCCGGCGTGGTGGCGGGATTGGCCCATTGGCCACCTGCTCTGAGTGGCGCCTCCGAAGAGGGGCTGAGTGCTCTCTCACCTCGAAGTACTCCTCTGACACTGAGGAAGAGGCCACGGAGAGCCTCCGGGGCCCAGGGCCACGGCTGGAGCTGCCTGAGTGGCTGTCCTGGTCACTGAGGGTTACGTAGTCATCATCATCTTCCTCTTCTGCCCCATCCAGCCCATTGGGGAGCCCCACCCCTAGGCCGTCAGGGTCATCCTGGGTCACAGATAGCTGCCGCTGGAGCGGGGTGTGGCCTGGGCCTGCCGTCCTGGGTAGCCTGTGGTCTGTCCCATTCTGGGGAGCCTCCTCTTTGGGGGTCTCCAGGGCCCAGCCAATACCACTGCTGTCCTGGGCTAGTACGTCTGCCACAGGGACTGTCCGCGGCTTGGGCATGGGGGGCAATGGCTCAGGGTCCCCCTGGGGGAGGCCGTTCTCAGCTGGGATACCGTCCTGGGGGGCACCAGGCTCTTGGGGAGGGCGAGGCTCTGGACGGGGCCTGCTGTCCTGGCTCTGCTTCCACAGCTGGTGCTGGGCGCTGGCCTGGGAGGTGTCACAGATCTTGATGCGGTTCATCTGGCTGGGCTGGGGGTTCCAGATGTTGGGGTCAATGATATTGATGTAGCCCAGGATGTCGCTGCCAGGCTCCGGGTCTGGCTCCACCCACGTGGGCAGGTACTCAAACATGTTGGCTTTCTCCAGGTGGAGCAGCCCCGGGTGGACGGGTGGCGGCAGCTCAGGGAGATCCCCTGGGTGCTCGGCCAACACTGCGCCCTGCAGCCCTGGGGGTTTCTTGGCCTCCTGCTTCTCAGAGGAGATCTTGGCAATCTCGTCAACGCTCTTGGCCTTGACCAGTGCGTACTTGGGGTTGACAAGCTTCTTGGCCACAGTGCCCGAAGGCACCAGGGGGACCACAGAGGGCAGCACAATAGGCTCTGGCTCCGGCTCCTTCTCCATGGGGATGCCCTTGAGGCTGACGCTGTGTGACATGAGGTACAGCTCCTGGAACTGCCGGTCAAACATCTCTACCACCTGGCCAGACAGCACGGAGATCACATTCCGGTCAGTTCGCGCGGCCGACCACGTGAAGCTGCAACAGAGGGAGGGGCACTGGTCAGGCACAGGGCCCTGCTTCCTCCCCTGGCCCGTGCACCGCTGCTGCTGAGCCTCAGACGGTAGCTACAGGGCCCTGGGATCAAGAAGTGAATGGGGGCAGAGGGCAGGGACATGCTGCGGGGTCAGACTGAGGCTGGGATGTCAAGCAGGTCAGACACACAGAGCCCATTCCTGCCTCTGCAAATGGCATGGCACTGTGTTCCTCTCTGGCTGGTGTAGGATTTGCTAAGCAGCTTGGGAAGGCCCTGGACACCATGCGTGGTGCCGCATGTGGTGGCCGCTGCTGCCAGGTGTCTAGGCTGCCACCAACCCCCATGTAACCATGGGCAGCCCCCTCCCCATGCCCCGTGTGCTGGTCCCCACATAGCTGGCCTCATCCCTGAGGACGGCTCTCAGAGCGACCCCTTAGGCTTGCAAAGGCACGGCCTGGCCTAGCCACACCCCACCTCCAGCCTGGCAACATGTCCAAGCTGGGACAACATCGTCCTCAGACGAAGCCCTTCTCTGCCTGCCTCCAGAGACAGGTGGGCAGGCAGGGGTGCCCCAGGCCTGCGCATACCTCAGCAGCCTTGGGACCAATGAACCGGAATAACCAGGGTGTCATAAGTCAGGATGAAGGACAGAAGCCAGCTGGGAACCAGAGGTACTGCTCCCGCAACTTCCCTGAAAGCCGAGAGTCACCTGTAGGAGCCGCACACAGCCCGGTCTCCATCCACAAACATGAATTTCTGGGCCAGGGCACCCTTGAACTTGGTTGCCGACCGAGTGAAGAACTCAGTTCCCCCACTGCTCCGCACTCTGAGATTCTGTGTTGGGAACAAAGAGACAGAATTACATGACCACAACACTGACCACACAGGGCGAGGGGAGGACCGTGGCTGCCCAGGGCTCAGAGGGGGCTTCAGGATAGTGAGGAGGGGAAGGAAGAGGCGGCGAGGCCTGGAGGGAGGGGCTGATGTGTCCACGACCGCAGGGCCTGGGGTAAGGAGGGACTCGGTGAGCCACGAAGCTGCAGAGGGGGCAGGCCCCGGTGAAAAGCAGGTGGGATAAGATGGTCTGGGACGTGGCCCCAGAGGTGTCTGAAGCGCAGCGCCAGGCAGGAGAGGCTTGCACAGCCGGCCAGCTTGGGACGTGCGCCGTGATGCTGCCGTGGGTGGGGGATGCTGTGCTGGGGTCCTGAGTGGGGAGAGTGATGTGCACACATTTTAGACATGTCTAGAGGATGGTGAGGGCACGATGTGCCAGGGGAGGGCATGAAGAGGGGCCCGCCCTGCAGAATCTGGGCCTCACACTCCAATAGTCTGTGGCCCTCCAGGGTGAGTGGCCCGGCCCAGCCTCTCTCCTGTGCTCCTCAGCGCCTCTGTCTCTGCTGGGCTCTGCTCCAAGGGCAGGACTCACAGCAAACCTTTCTCCTTCTCCACAGCCAGGATACCACCCCGCACCCAGACAGGCCCTAGAAATGGTCAGATTCAATTCCGTGCCAGCTTACACTGGCACAGAAAGGCCCTCAGAGCCCATGCCACAGGGAGCTACGACTAGGGAGAAGGCTTCTGGGGCGTGGGGAGCACAGTGGACCCCTCAACTGCCTTAGCTCCAAGGCCGGATCGTCACCGGCCTTTTCCCGGACCTGGCCACATAGGCCCCTCTGTCCGTGTGGAGTCTGTGGAGCTGCCAAGGGCCTGTGTGTTACATGAGCTCCAGGCGCTGCCTCTTCTCCCCCCGGTAGCAGGGCCTGTGGTGAGGGAGGAGCTGAGGGTAAAGGCTGGTGCTGGGCATGGCAGAACCCAGGAAGGGCAGGGCGAGCCTGGCTGAGACCCAGGTATCAAGGATGGCTGAGGGCGTCCGAAAGTAGAACCTCAGATGTAAAGAGGACCTGGGGCTCATCTGGCCCGTGTCCAGGGCCGTGTGCAAGAAATGCAGGCTCCTGGGTGCCCTGAGGGTCTGACTCAGGAGGCCTGCGGTCAGGCGAGGAATCTCAGTTTTAACACAAACTCCAGGGATTCCTGACTGGTCTGCCTGCATACCTCCTGTGACGGGAGTCTCACTCCCTCCCGAGGGGTTCTGTGCCGCCTTCTGGCTCTCGGTTATGACATGTTCTTAGTCAGACTGAGCTGTGACTTACTGGTCTGTCCCCTCACCCACTCACTGGCCTCAGCTTATTCACCCCACTCATTCACACAATCAACAACCCCCGCTGAGGCCCCCAGCTGCAGACACAGAGATGCCTGTGACGAGGATCCCACGTTGGAGGTGCAGGGCAGGCAGGGGAGCAAACGAAAACAAACCCAGTGCCCAGGACCGCAGAGGAGTGACCCGATGTGGGAAGGGCTGGCCGGGAGGCTCCCTCGAAAGGATGACATGGGTCACAGTGGGAGGTGGGGAAGCATTCCAGGCAAGGGACTCAAAGGCCAGGCATGAGAGGCCTTTGTCCAAGAGCACCTGGGGGAGAAGGGGTGGGCGTCACAGCTGCAGAGCGGGCAGGGCCGGCTCCTGGTGAAAGACCCCGCATCTGCTGAACGGCCTGGGCTTGGCCCCAGGGCCACGGGAGGATTTAGAGCAAAAGCGATAGGGTTGGGTGTGCATCTCAGGAACAGTTCTGGCACCAAGGGTGGGTGTGTGAAGTGAATGCTATGGGAGAGGAGGGGGCCTGAGAGCACAGAACGGCCCGCCATGCCCTCCAGCCTCCTGCCTGCCTGTCCTTTCCAGGTCCCAGACCACTGTGGCTGGGGTGACCCCAAGCCGGCCACCAGAGAGGCAGGGGGGTGTAGGCCCTGGGTGAGTCCTTGTCTGATGTCCACTGTGGGATAAACAATTGCCTTGTCATGGGGCCCAGTGAAGCCAGATAAGCCTCTGCTCCCGGGGCTGCCCTGGCCAACCCCCGCCCCACAGGCTGCAGGTCTGCACACAGCCAGCTCAGCAGGAAGCTGGCCTCGGCCCAGGACAATTAGTGCTCGTGACTTTGTACCCAACACAGAGCACGCTCGGGGTTGAGAAGTCTGACAAAGATCCTGGAGGTGGTACGAGGCCTTCCCTGTCACTGAGCCCAACCAAGCCCAGCTCCACCGCCTTCTGGCCCAGCCCCTCCTTAGCCTGGAAAATCAGCCGCCAGCATCGGCACCCCTCTGGACAGTGTCTGTCCCCACCCATCCCAAACCTTGTCTTGATGAGGGCTCCAAAAGTCATCACTTCCATCTCAGAGTGACTCAGCCTCCGTGTGAGCCGCAGGCCCCGGCCAGGCCGCTGTGTGACTTGAAGCAAGTCCCGGGCCCTTGCTGGGCCTCAGTCCCCCTTGGCACACAGCAGGGCAGGCCTCCAACTCTTCAGCCCGTTCTACCTGGGGCTCAGCAGCTGGTGGGGGCCTGCAGCAGGGCCCCCCACTCCCTGCCTCGTGGCCTGCTCCCCAGCTTGTGCCTGGGTGGGCCCCACCCCACGGGGCCTGGCCCTGATGAGGTAATGTCTCAGGACTCTGGGCTCCAGTGCGCAGAGGTGGAGGATCCCACAAAGCCGCATTGTCTCTGAGCTCCCAGGACACCCCCAGCAGAGGATGGCAGATGGGCGGAGGGACGCCGGTGCTGGCCCAAGAGGGGTGCCCTGGGCAAGTCTTTGGACCCTCTGGGACCTCAGTTTTCTCATACGTAAGAGAACACGTCAAGGGCGAGTCAGGGCAGGGGAGGATGGCTGGGCGGTGCTTCATCCGCTCTCAGGGGGTGCCAGTGTGTATGGGCAAGGGTGCTCCAGGGCTGGGGCAAACTACAGCACCCAAGCCCGGCACGCCTTCTGGCCACATGTGCTCAAAGGACATGTGAGCCAACTGACCAAGCCTGCTGGAGCCCAGGCCTGGGCTGGAGGGAGGCAGAGGGGGCTGAGCAGGTGCCCCTGGGGCAGAGTGGGTCCAGGCACTCTTGAGCTCCAGTCCTAGTACCAGATGGACACCAACCAAGGCCTTTCTCCCCGTGCCTCAGTTTTCTCATCTGTGAAAGGGCCCACTCAGCCTGTGCTGCAGGGCCGCTGCGAGAACTCAACAGAGCCCCAGTACAGGCGGGAAAGGTGCCCAGGAAAGGTGCCCAGCTCCCAGAGGGTGCCCCATGAACTCGAAGTGGCCCAGTGGGCTGTGGGGGACCAACACAGAGGACCACAAAACATCCATGGTAGCATGGGTTCCCCAGGAAGCCAGGACTGTCAGCCGAACTGGGTGGGTGGGTGGTGGGCTCGGGGTGGAGAGTGACTTGCCCACCGTCTCCCAGGAGGCCTGGGCTGGGCCGGGACTGAGGACAGGGGTCCTACATCACCCACCTCCTCAGGGCCCAGCCGGCATCTCCTGGGCCGGTAGAGGAGTGGGGAGGCCCAGAGACACATCCTGACCAGGTTTGAGCTGGGAACGGTGAGGCCAGGCCAGGTCTAGCGTGAGGCACACAGGGAACAGAGCCGGACATGGCGGCTGGAGCCTGGCCGCCTCCACTCTCCCCTACAGGGCCTGCCTCGCTCTCTGTGGAGGGAGGGCGGGGAGGGGCGGCCAACACTCACCCTGGCCTTCTCCAGGCTGTTGTGAAGTTGGGGTGGCAGGCCCTTTGTGAACCCGAAGCACGTGACGGAGTGTAGGGGAAGGGCCAGCAGAGCTCCAAGGCCCTCGTCTGAGGGGTCCTCTCTCCCCTAGGCCAGGGCTCAGGTCCCCTTTTGTGTGGGACCTGTCCCCAGCGAGGCAGGATGTTTAACAACATCCTCGGTCACTTGATGCAGGTAGTACCCGAAGGTGTGACAGTTACAAATGCCGGATGTCCTCGGCAGAGTGAACGTCACCTGCTTGGGAACCCCTGCCTTATACCCTGAATCCATCACAGACCCAGGCCCGGGTAGACACAGCAAGACCCAGGGATTCCCCTGGGCAGCAGAAGGGCTGGGTGGGGCTGACCCGCGTGAGGACTCAGCGGCAGCGATCCCCAAGCCCTCACCGCATGCCTCCCATGGCCGTCCCAGCTCGTGTTTTTGTTCATCAGAAACGGGAAATGGGTCTGGCCTTTGCCCAGGGGCTGCTGGTTTTTCCAGCTGGGCTGCACAAAGTCAACTAGCTTTTCAGATGCCCCAGGCATCTCATGGCTCTCGCCTGTCCTAAGCTGGGAGCCTCGGGCCCGGTCTGCCTCCTAGTGCCCAAAATCAGCCAAGACATGCGGCCTGGCCCTGCGACCCTAGGGGGTGGGGTGAAAGGTCTGGCCCTCTTCCCAAGACCTGCTCCCCATCTGTCATTTGGGGTGATCATTCCCATACTCCCACATGGAGGACCATCAGGGGCCGGCCAGGCCTACCGGCTGGGTGCTCAGCAATCGGAGCCCCATACTTGGGGAGACGCTGGTGCATGCTGCTCCCACCTCACCTGGGGGCCAGGAATGGGCTCGGCCCAAGCAACAGGCCGCGTTTCGAGGGTGTGCTGGCATGGGCTGCACCTCAGAGGAAGGAGCGGAGTGACAGTGAACTGTCACCAGGCCCTGGCGCAGAGGGAAAGAAAGCCGCTCAGCACTCAGACCAGAGCTGTGTCTCACAGGGGCTGTGCCTGTCCCCAGCCAAAGACAGAATGGGAAGGGAGCTGTGACTAAGGGCCCACCTCACACGCAGCCTCCTTCACGCTTCGCAGCAGCCCCAACAAATCAATGACCACATCCCCGTTTTGCAGACAAGACAATGGAGGCCTAGAAAGATTCAGGGACTCTGTCCAAGGCGACCATGCAGGTGGCACAGCTGGGGCTCAGAACTGGCTCCTGGTGTCACCCTCAAATGGGCACCTGACACCCCAAGGTCATAAGGATGACCCCCCCCAAAAAAAAACCTGCACCCTGGGCCCGTAGGAGCTGGGCAGGTTGGTGCAGAGCTGGGCAGGGGTGGCAGCAGCTGAGGGCAGGCCCAGGGATTATCGGCAAAGGAAATGCGCCGGAACAGGTCTGGGCCCAGCTAGCCCCAGGGGAGGAAGGTAGGCGGGGAAGGCAGGCCCTCAAGAGGATGACACTTGGCTGGGGCTGGGCTCTCAGGGCCTCTGGCCACCTGCTCAGGGCTGTGGAAGGGCAAGCTCAGAGGCGGGAAGGAGGAAGCCAGGTCACACTTTCCCATGGAGGTGTCCAGTTCCTGGCTACGTCACCCTCCAGATCCTGCCACCTTCCTTCACTGGGGGAGAGAGGTGGCTGAGCAGGGCAGGCTGAGCCAGGGACCCACAGTGCCAGCTGCCCTCCCCTGTGTGGGTTGGTCACAGCCAGTGGAAGGGCTGGTGGTGGGACGGGCTCACACCCAAGCCCCTGACCCAGCCCAGGGCCTGGGGTTTAGAATGTGTGGTTCTTCCCAGCAGCAGTATAACTTTCTCAGCACACGGGGCACTTTGCAACCACCGTCTCCTTCAGTTTCACCCTCACACAACCCCGGGAGACATCACTATGGCCATGGGGCACTGGAGGCCCCGAGAGGTGGAGCGGCACACCCAGGTCCCACGGCAGGTTAACGGCCAGTGAGCCGTGTGGGTAGTGCCAGGGCAGCCTGCGCTGGCAGGTTGGTTTTGCTTTTGGTTTTATAATGGAAGCCAGTGATGACTTCCCCGGCCCATGGTGGGATGGCCATTCCTAGGTTTAGTGAGAGTTGAGTAGCTGGTGTGAATGAGCAGGGTGGGAATCCTAGGAGATTGGCTGAGCCAATAAAAAGGAGAAGAGGAATTATATAAGCGATCTGGTTCATCCTTTGATGCTCCGCACCATTATTATTCGTGGTTACCGTTTGTTATCATTTGCTGCTTGAGCACCAGGGATCTGCGGCCTCCTGTTGGAGCTGATTTCTCACTTCGGGCTTTTAGGCGCCACCCCTAAATTGATGGGAATGGCTTTGGGCAAGGCATGGCCTCCCTCAGACCTCAGTTTCCCCATCAGTCTTGTGGGAACCTTGTCTGAATGACCTCAAGGCCCCTTCAGGCCCAGGCACTCCAGGCCCCCACCTGCCCCTTCCCTGCGGCTTCCTGGAAACTCAGAACTCTGCAAGTAGAGGGGCACCAGGGCTTCTCTGCTGAGAAGGGGTCTCGGGGCGCCGGGTGGAAGGTAAGGCCTTTGGAGAGGCTGTCCTGGCCCCAGCTTAGGCTCCCTGCTCCAAACCGACAGGCTTGCTCCCTGCCTGCATCTGCACACTGGGGGCAAATGCAAAGCACTCGCTGGGCCTGGGCAGGGGCATGGTGCTGGTGGGCCCCACTGGGGTCTCTTCCTGGGCACTGGGCAGGGCCAGGGCTTCTGCGGTCAGGTTTCTAAAGCAGCCTTTCCACACTGTGGCTCTCTCGGGCATGAGCTGTCTGCCACTCGCGTAGATTCCCAGCGCTAATGACGCGGCGGGAGACGAGGCGGGCGTGGGGCTTGGGGCCAGCCCACCGGGGAGACCACATTAAAAATGTCCCCAGAGCTAGAGACTCAGCACCGAGTGCTCACAACCACTTGAAAGGATTCAGCCGGAGGCGTTGGGGTAGGGGTGGGGGTGCTTGGCAAATGCTGACAAATTACAGGCATGGAGCCCGGCCCCTTGTTAACCAGACTGGCAGTGCCCCTTCTCCTGGGACCACAATTCCCTATCCCACTAGGCTGTCATGAAGATTAAATTCACCAATGCAAAGTGCCTGCGATGGGGCCTGGTGTGCCCCCAATGCTAGGGAAGTATTCGCCGTCATCATGCACGCAATCTGCTCTCAGAGAAACGCTCTGCACACAGCAGGTGCCAAGCGATGGCTGGCAGAAGGAGGGCTCCAGACACCAAATGCCCAGGGTGTCTGGACAGAAGAGCATTGGACCCGTGAGATACTGTAGCCCAGAGAGGGGAGGTGACATGCCCAAGGACACACAGCAAAGCAGTGCTGACAACCACAGCCCACCCTGACCCCATCCGCAGCCTTCTCTGATCCACCTCTGTCCCGTGGTTTCCCCTCACCCAAAGGTTCTTTCTACTCTGCTCTTGCGCCTCAAAGCCATTTCAACTGTGCAACCATCAAGGAAGCCTTCCCTGGCCTCCGTCTGAGCCAGATCCTAAAACCAGTCAATGGACATTCTAAGGAGACAGCTTTTAGCTTAACCCAAGAAAGGACTTCCTGGGAGTTGAAGCTCTCCAGATAGGCCTCAAGCTAGCTGAGGAGGGAGTGAGCACACTATCACCAGAGGTATGCAAGCACACAGATAACCAGTGTGACATGGGCTGCTCTGAAATCACATGTGAGGCAGCACTTGGCATGAGCTCCAGCCCCTGGTCGGCAAGCACCTAATCAATGTTTATCTTATCTCTGCCACGTTGGAGGTAGTGAGTATCCCGTCCCTCGGGGAATTCAAGCAGAGGTTATATGACTGCCTGGCAGGAGGCTCTAGGATTACTGGACTCTGAGTGCTGGCACAGGACTCCTTCATGCAGGAGGTACTCAAGTGTTTGTTGACAGACTGAATGACCCCAGCCCTCCGGCCTGCTCACCTTGAGGTGCCCCAGGTGCATGCGGGCCCGCTCACACATGTGCAGGAAGTACTTGACGTTGCTCTCATCCACGATGATGTACACGGCCACCTTCCTCTTGAAGCCGGCATCCAGCAGGTCCTTGAAGATGTCCACATCGGTGAACATGTCCATGACCACAGCTATCACCTGGGGCAAGAAGAGAGACTGGGGCCCGTCAGGCAGCACAGCAGTGGGGGGCAGGTCTCGGCAGAACGCACAGCCCTCCCGTGCCACCAGCCTCTCACGGGTGCCCGCTCTGGCCCCACAACTGGAGCTCAGGACCTAGACCAGGGAGTGAGGGGTCAGGGACCTTTCTTGGCCTGAAGTTCTAGCTTCAGTGCCTGCTCTGGGCTCACCCAGGGGCCCTGTGTTGGCGCCTTCCCAGGCCAGAGCCGGCTGCACTGTGCCTGCCTCGTAACACCTGGGGATGCTGAGATGAACCTGATGTGCCAGTGCCCAGGGAGAGGCGTAGCAGCTGGCGTGGCGGCTCGCTGGGCCCCCCCTGCATCCCTGGGCTGGTGTGGACTTCGGTCAGTGCCCAAACCCAGGTGCTCTTCCTGTCAGCTGACAACAGCTGTCCCCACAGCAGGTGACCTCCTGCCGGACCTGGCTCAGGGTGGAGCCCCAGTGGTCAGGGTACACCTACCTACCGCCAGCCCAGCCAAGCACCACCAACAGGGCAGGAGGTCTGGATGAGTGAAGGTGCCAGGCGGAGCAGGCAGAGGGACAGGTTGAGGTGGGGTGGGCCCGGCCCCAGTGGGGCTCAGGGAGTCAGGTCTCTCTCTCGCACCTGGTCCCCTCCCCCTCCCTCGGCACAGCCGCCCACACTGCTAATACAGACGCGTGTCCCACTCTCGGGTGGGTGGCCCCATTCCTCACACCCTCTGAGGCTGGCACCATCGTCCCTGTCCCAGGTCTGAGAACCATGTGGAGAAGAGGCCAGGGACCTGCCCTATGACACACAGCAAGCTGGGGACAGAGTCTGGCTACAGCCTACCCAGGTTTGCCAGGGAGCAGAAGTCAGCTCCCACCCCCATTGTGAGACTGGACTTGCTGGGATGCGGAGATTCGGGGTGAGGGAGGCGGCCTGGAGCCTGCTGGGGATGTGTCTGCACATCCCACGGTGAGCTCACCAGGCTGGCCCCTGCAGGCCCAGTTGGGCTCCTCCTGGGCCTCAGTCCCCTGCTGACACCCATCATTCATCTGACACCAAAGCCCGGACTCCAGCAGAGGGGAGGGCCCCACACCTGCCCTACCTCAGACTCACTGTGTGACCCTGAGCAAGACACCTGGCTTCTCTGGACCCATCAGGGTTTCATCAGTACATCAGGCTCTATCTCTCAGGATAGCCGAGCACACCCGAATGCCGCAGCACCTGTGAAGAGGCCGGCCAGGAAGGGCTCCGTGACGCCCGTTTGCTGCCTGTCTCCCACAGTCACGCGCACATTCCTGTTTACAGGGGTCTTCTCGGCCTCACTCCCGCAGCTTCTCACAGGCACCATGGTGGTGAGAGCCCAGCACACAGCCGGATAAACTGAGGCTCAGTGAGGTTGTAAGGCTTGTTGGGTGTCACGAAGCAAGCTGGGCCAGGGCCTGGACCCACCTCCGGTCAGGTCAGGGTTGGTCTCCTGCCCCTTCCCTTGGACATTTAGTCTCGGAGGACCTGGGAGAAACGGCGGTTCACCCAGAGCGGAGCTGTGGGACCAGCCAAGATTCCTGGAACTCTAAGGCCGAAGGGTCCTCTCTGTCCTCTGGGGAGACGACTGCTCCCTATCTCTGTCTCTGAAGGGCTGTTTTGGGGCAGAGGGAGTAGCTGGTTGATGCAGGGGCTACAGCTGGCAGGGGAGGTGGGTGTGGGCACCAGACGGGGAAGCATTTGCTGCCCCCAGGGCGGCCCAAGGTTAGACAGGGATCTTGAGAGGGAGCTCACTCCCCAACCCAGGAGATGTTCAAGGACGGCCAGAGACTGCTTGGACAAGGGTGGATGAGAGGACAGAGGACACACAACATGGACAGATCACCATGACCTTGGACTGAGCCACCAGTTGAGGGTGATGAAACCCTGGGCGGGGGGTGTGTGGTGGCAGCAGGGACCTTCCTGCCTGGGATCTCCCGGACCCAAAGCTGCTCCAGCCCAGGGATCCCCTTGGTTTAGCCACTCTTGAGCAGGCAAACAGCCTCACGTGCCACCCTGGAAAGGAGCCTAATGAGGGCGCAGCAGGCACGCTTCTCCCTGGAGGGCTCCGCGCCCTGTCTACCGTGGCAGATGGGGACTTGCCCTGGGCTTGGGCTGGGGGACGTGCCCCAGCAGGACCTGTGCCACATGCGCCATTCCCCATGTTGCCCTCAGCCAGGCAGCGTGCCTGATCCAGGGACCATCTGCTGTCAGGCTGGATTTGTTGGGGCCTGCACCCCAAAATGGATCCCCCCACAGTGCTGGCTCGCCCCAGGCATTGGGCTCAGTGCCTGGGGTGGTCAAAGATGGGTTTGTAATAGGTGCAAGCTTATGTAAGGGGTGCCTGATGCTCCCCAGGCAAGCCCACCATAGCCTGGCCTGTCCATGGAGCCACAAAGGTTTCTTGGGGACCGTTGAGTCCTGTCATGCCCTTCCCCATTTTATAGATAAGAAATCTGGGATCAGAATCCATGATGAGGCTAGAACCCAGGGCCCTGCCCACCCAGAGCACCTTCTGCACAAGAGACTGGACGTCAGTCCTGGGCCCTTGCGCTGCTTGATGGTTCATAAGGAGCCTTGACAATTGTTACCTTGTTCAGTCCTCACAAGCACACTGTGAGGCAGTGGCTCTCCTTCCCATTTTACAGACTAAGACACTGAGGCACAGAGCCATTCGCTACCTTGCCTAATTCTGTTGGGAGGCCCAGGTCACTTGTGACACTGAGCTCAGTCTTGGCCCAGGACAGGGCCTGGCTTAAGGCAGGTCTCAGGGAGCTTTCATCAACTGAGGACAAGACCAGCTGGCTTGGCCTGGGAACGACTGCAGCGGTCAGGGCACCTGGGACCACAGCCCCTCCTGGACCCTGGGTTTCCCCATCTGTCAAACGGGGGTGTGGGCCTGGCTTGCCCCTGTGGTTCTATCCAGTTCACGCATTGGCAGAGCTGGCACAAGTCAAGAAAAGCACCAGATGCCTCCCGCAGTCCCAAGCGCCAAGCACGTCCCCTCAGAGGTCTGGGGCAGGGCCAAGGCTGTGGAAATGAGACGGGAGGCTGACTCCGGAGACCAGCTCTGCCTGCTGTATGTCACAGGCCACACTGGGCAGAAGGCAGGCGGCCTGGGTGCCAGCGCTGAGCTTGTTCCACTCCTGAGGCTGGAACCAGCCATGCCCCCGTGAGCAGCTGGCACGGGGCAGGCATAGCAGGCAGGCACGTGCATGTCCTGCACCCCATGCCCTGTTCTTGGAGCCGATGGGCAGCTCCCAGCCCAGCAGCCTGGAATCTGTGCCAGCCATGCAGCCCAGCTCCCAGGGGAAGGAGGGAGCCCAGTGGGCTCTGCCCATCTTACTGATGGACAGGCCTCTGCTGGGCGGCCTTGAGGCCTCAAAGATGCAGCTGCAGAACCTGGGAGGCCAATGCCCAAGACAACCATCTGGCTTCTGCCAGGGTGTGGGAGGGATGGCCCAAGATGACAGGGTGTGGGAGGATGGCCATGCCTAGGAGGCAGAGGCAGGCGGGCCGCAGCAGAGGGGGACATCAGCAGGGATGTGGATGGGCACCGGCTCAAGTGAGCTAACAGCGAGCCTGCCCCTGCCCCAGCCCAGGCCTCTCCCTGGGGACTCCTGGTGCCTAAATGCCTCCTGCACGTCTGTCTGTGGTGTCCTTTGTGCAAGCGCTCCGGTGCCCCGCCCTCCCAGCCCCTTCTCTGGTGCTGTGCCCTCCCCGCCCAGTGGATCTGCCGGCCTCTGCACCCTGCCTTCTGCCTATGTCTCCAGTCCCCCACCTCCCTCTGTGTCCTGGGACCGGCGGACATCCGCCTTTATGTGAGAGATGCAGAATCTGCGGCTCGGGGGGAGGGCACTGGTCCGAGGTGGTGCTGCACACGGATCCCTGGTGCCCAACCAGGAGCACCTCCATCACCTGAGCTGTAGTGGAGAGGTGACACAAAGCAGTGCCCCACCTGTGGCCACTGCCCCCCCCCCGGCAGACACGGCCTGAAGCCCAGTAACGCTGGCTGCTGGGTTGAGGGTGGGACAGGGCTTTAGGTCACAGAGGCAGGGAGCACAGGTGTGGGCCTCCTCAATCTCCCCCAGCCCCAGCCGGAGTCCCCTGAGCAAGGGTGGAGTGGGCAGAGTGGGCCAAGCAACGGCGTCTGAGCTCTACGCTGGGCTTTGGGTGAGCACACCTGCTTTCCAGGTCTCAGTTTCTTCATCTGCAAAAGGGGAAGGTGGACAAGATGTCTAAGACCCTTTGTCTCTGATGTCCCTGCCAAGGGACCCTGACTCCTGTTCCTTGCCCGGTGCCCGGCAGGGCCTGTCTGGGCGGCTAGCACATCTCATCGCACCCATGGGTCTGAGAGAGGAAGTGCTGGTGGCGGTTCTCCGCCTGCATCCCCACAGGGCTCCTGCCTCACAGGTGCCAACACCCACAACAGCTATTTCCCAGCCTTCCGCTGACGACAGAACTACTCTTGATGCAGATGTGCCCTCACAGGGCGAGTGGGTAGAACAGGTCTCAGCAGAGGTGCCCGGGGAGGAGGGGTGGGGTGAGATGGGCTGGCCTGGTTCTGAGCATGGTGGGAAACCGGCGGTGCGCAAGCCTAGCCTCTGCAGCAGCATCTCTCCAGGGGGCCCTGGCCAATGCGTCCCGACCCCTCTCCCCGACGTGTCCTGCCTCAAGCAACCATGTCTCCTACATGCTGTTCTCCTTGCCACCTGTGCATTTTGCATCTGCCCGGACACCTCCTACCTGTCCTTCAGATCCCAGCTCAGATGCAGCCCCAGCCTCCCTGTCGTCACTCTGGCTGTCTGGGTTGAGTGTGGATCACATGTGCATTACTTCTCAGGCACAGCAATGGAGTCTCCCCAAGGACTGAGTCCCAAGACTTGGTGAGAGGGGAGAGTTTCCAGCCTGCACGTGGCAAGCCCTCCACTCGCCTCACTCTCCCAGGCCTCAGAGGTCCCTAGAAGTGGCTCAGAGAGAGCTGGCCACATTCTCTCTCCTCACCATGCTCCAGCCTGCCCCAGAGTCCCGAGCCCTGCGGTCACAGACACTGCACACTGCAGACAAGTCCCCAGGCCTCTCTGGGCCTCACCTTCCCACCTGGGAAGTGCAGGAGGTGGGGAGAGTCTCTCATCTTGGGGTCCATTCTTCTCCAGCTCTCCAGACAGTGGCAGTGTAGGCTGTACCCGCTGGCACCAATCTCAGTTCCTCCCTGGAAACTGCATGACCTTGGGCAAATGCCTTAGTTTCCTCTTGAGGATAATAACAATTCCCACCCACAAGTTTGTAGGAAATTAAAGTGAATTAATGCAGATGAAGCCCCAGCATGGGATCCGCAAACGGCAGCGGCACGTCCCCTCCTCGTCCTCCCAGCAGCCCAAGTCCCAGCCCACCAGACCCAAAGCTCCCTCTGGGGTGGACAGGCCAGGAGGATCTCACTTCCCTCCGGGCCAGCTGGAAGGCTGTAAGTGACGAGCCAGGGCTGCTAACAGGAATGCCACAGACTGTCTTAAAGGTTGAGGCGGTGGCCATCAAGACCTTGGATTCAACTTCCGCTGACTGCCATGATGGAATAACAGAGATGGAATTTACCCTCCTGCCTTAGCAATTAAAAGACCCAGACAGGCCGGGCTCGGGGGCTCACGTCTGTAATCCCAGCACTTTGGAAGGCCGAGGATGGATCACAAGGAGTTTGAGATCAGCCTGGTCAATATGGTGAAACCATGTCTCTACTAAAAATACAAAAATTAGCAGGCATGGTGTCACATGCCTGTGACCCCAGCTACTCAGGAGGCTGGGGGACAGGGGACAGAGTTTGCAGCTGAGCCGTGACCTGATGCCAAATGAGAACGTTCCAGAGGTGGATCACATGTGCGTTACTTCTGAGATAGAGGGATGGCAGGAGAGAGCCAAGATCGCGCCACTGCACTCCAGCCTGGGCAACAGAGCAAGACTGTCTCAAAAAAAAAAAAAAAAAAAGACAAAATCTATGAAGCCACAGACAACAGCCTTCAATCAGCACAGTGATCCCTGAGAAAAGAGGAACAAACCAGCTGAGCCCTAGGATAGCCCCACGACTTCCAGGCTGTGGCATAGGAAGGGGAGCCTCCGTGAAGTCCTGTGGTCTCCCTGAGTCGACGGGACAGGGTTCACTGAGTGTGACATCTAGGATTCGCAGGACGGAGTGCCACAGGGGAGAGAGCTCCACAGAGTGAACTCCAAAGACCTGCAGAGGGCCCCCTGGGGTCTTCAGCTGATGGCCGAGTGAGAAACTACTGAGGCTGAGCAGAGAACCACTGGAAAGCGGCGGCTGGAACAATCGCTGGAGCTCACACAGGATCAGGAATAGTTTATGTGCCCCCATCCAGAATAGAAACCCCTCCTAACACACAGGGCCTGCAGGGGGTCCTCAGAAGGATACTGCCTCAGCAGTGTACAAATACGTCCTAGACTAGGCACAAGCAAACTTCCTAAAGAACCAGAGTGTACATATGTTAGGTTTTGAGGGCCATAGGTTCTCTGTCACAGCTACTCAAATCTGCTATTGTAACACAAAAGCAGCCAAAGTACACAAATGAATGTCTGTCTATGTTCTATTGTTTATAAAAGCTGGCAACAGACTTCCTTTGGTCTGGGGTCCGTAATTTGCAACTCCTACCCTAGACTGAAATCTACTTTAGTCCTGCCTAATAACGCTTGACAGCAAGCCACAAAAGCATTAAACTGTTTCCAAGTAACGTAACTGCACCCCAAAACAAAGCTCCAAAATATTTAAAAGAGAAAACAAAACAAACAAAATCCACAAGCAGCCCACAACATAAAATCCGACATGCCTGGTATCCAATTAAAAATTACCAGACACACAAAGAAACAGAAAAACATGATGCACATGAGAAAAAAAAGCAATCAACATCAACCAAAAACTGACACAGATGTTAGAATTGGCAGACAAAAACATGAAAACAGTTATAACTGTGTTCCATGTGTTTAAAAAGTTAGGTAGAAATGTGGAATTTTTTTTTTTTTTTAGCCAACAAATCAAAATTCAAGAGGTGAAAATGCAACGTTTAAGATGAAAAATATACTAGGTAGAATTAACAGATTAGACACTACAGAAGAAAAAATTAGTGAACTTGAAGACACAAAAGTAGAAATTATCCAAAATGACACACAGAAAGACTGAAAGAACATGATCAGAGCATCAGCAAACTGTGAGTCAACTTGAAGCCATCCCATATATGTGTAATTGCAGTCACAGAAGGTGCAAGGGTTGGAAGTGAGGGAGAGACCAAAAGAAAAAAATTAGAAAAAATTGGCCAAAATACTTCCACCATTTGATTAAAGACTAAATCCAAGTCTGGGCGCATGGCTCAGACCTGTAATCCCAGAACTTTGGGAGGCAGAGGAGGGTGGATCACTTGCGGTCAGGAGTTCAAGACCAGCCTGGCCAACATGGCGAAACCTTGTCTCTACTAAAAATACAAAATTTAACAGGGCCTGGTGGTGCGCAGCTACAATCCCAGCTATTCGGGAGGCTGAGGTAGGAGAATCGCTTGAACCCAGGAGGCGGAGTTTGCAGTGAGCCGAGATCTCTACACTGCACTCCAAACTGGGCAACAGAGTGAGATTCTGTCTCATTAAAAAAAAAAAAAAAAAAGACTAAATCCACAGGTCCCGGAAGTTCAATGATTGCCAAGCAGAAGAAAACTATACCAATGCACATCACAATCAAATCACTTAGTAACAAAGAGAGAATCTTAAAAACAACCAGAGGAGAAAAGACAACTGCATAGTGAGGAACAAAGTAAGCGGACTTCTCATCAGAATCACGGCAAGCCACAGACAATGGGCGATATCTTTAAAGTACCAAATGGAAAAAAAAGAATCAACTTAGAATTTTATACCCAGTAAAAATATATTTCAAAACAAAAGGCAAACTAAAGACTTTTTCAGATATAAAAAAGCTGAGAGAATTCATTACCAGCAGACCTGCCCTCCAGTCATTATCAGCCCCTTGTAGAGATGGAGAAACTGAGGCTCCAGGGAACTGCAGTTGCTTCCACTGCAGGGTTTAGGCCTCTCCTCCATATTGGGGGAGTGGAATGGAGATAGGAAGAGTTACTCACCTGTCCCTAACCCCCTCCTCCAGCAGCTGGGTGGGGACAGATCTGGCTGCAGCACCTCAGGTTTTCTATGCTCATGACATGGTCCCACTCCCCCTCCCCTCCCCCTCCCCCTCCCTTCCATGGGGCTGGCAGGATTAGTGAGATGCCATCTGAAGAGGCCCAAGAAAGTTCTCTGGGTTAGGAAGGACTCCTAGGATCTCTGGGTGGCGCTCTCTGCCACCTCCGGGCACTCTCCTAACCAGTTTCCCCATACAGTGGCTCTGAAAGCCTGTCACCAAGAGGACCAGTTTAGGTAACAGTCTCATCTTGCCTCACAGGGTAAAGGGAGTCTGTGTACTTGGTAGCAAATGCTGACCCCAGCCAGAGCAAGGATAATCAGGCGAACCAGCTGGCGTGCATGGTGTCCCTTTTCTGGAGACCATAGGTGATAGCCACTCCCATTTTCCACTGTCCCAGGGCCACTCTGTCAACTAGCAACAGAGGTCTCCTGCTCCTAGGCCTTTCTCATGGGGGACCCTGTGTCCATTCCAAGCTCTGAACTAACCCACGGCCTCCCAGAGTCCACCTCAGCTCCTAAAACAAATACCTAACCCTCAGCACTGTCTGGAAGATCAATGCCCTTGGGCCTCTCTGGCTCTGCCCTGCCTTCCCTGGGTGGCCCACGGCGGGTCGCTTCCCACTCTAAGCCTCAGTTTCTCTTCGTGGTAACATGGGGAGTTAAACTGGATGAACTCTGAGGCCCTGCTCCCCTCCAACATCCATCAGCTCCGTGAACACCTTCCCCGCCCTCTGACTATTAAGACTGAAGCCTCATTAAGGCCAATTAAAGGAAGATCAGGCCTTCTGAGCACCAAATGGCTGCCGAGGGTCAGGCCAAGAAGCGCAGGCTGGTCATGCCCAGAGCGCTCTGACCAGGAGGCTCGGCCTAGCCCAGTGGCATGGCGGCACTACCCTGAGTCTCCTGCCTCCCCCAGATGGACATCAGCTTCCTTGCTGTGGCTCAGGAATACTGTGGAGACAAGGGGCTGCCAGAGCTTGGGGAAAGGCCGTCAGGTGACCAGGACTGGTCCCTGTGGATGAGGCAAGAGGGCAAGATCCCCCCCACTTCCTGCTGGCCACAAGGAGCTTCAGAATCCTCAGCGCTTCCAGGCCTGCCGGCGCAGGATCCAGCCAAACAGATCATCCCATGTGGACAGCAAATGGCACCAGCCGAGAATTTTCAAACAGGAAAATCTCATAATTGAATTCAAAAGCCTTTCAAACCTCAGCTTCTCCAGGGTCCAAGAGCGACAGACATTGGGGCCACCAGGCACCCTAATGCCCCAGGAAGCCTGGCTTGGAAAGGACTTGCCCAAGGTCACAAAGCACACCAGGGCAGGGTTGAGGCCCCCACATGCTCTCTACTGCACTCCTGAGCCCCCGCTTGACTTTCTTCCAGGACAGGGAGCTCCCCACTTCCACCCCAGACTACTCCCAGAGAGAGGCTCTCAGGACAGGAGTAAGGAGTGAAGGCGGACGAGGTGAGGAGAGGGGTCTGCCAGACATGGAGTGTTTTACACACCTGCCTTTTCCCCATTTACACGCCTCACTTTTTTCCCACTTAAATCTCACTGACTTTATAAGGCAGGTGTTAGTACCACTGTGACACTGAGGAAGAAGGAACAGAAGGTCAGAGAGGACAAGCAACCATCTCAGGGCAGCCACAAAGGATAACACCAGAGCTGGGGCTCGTGCCTGGGTGCCGGTGATACGGAAGCCTGTTCCTCCCACCACCCCAGGTGGCACTTCACCTGGCAAGGCACTCGAGCCCAGGGGTCATTCAGACTCTTAAAGGGGACTAGGACAGCCCACCCAGGCCAAGACCTGCCAGGGAACAGGGCGGGACCCCATCTTCCTCCCTAGCTGCTCGCAAGGCAGAGAGTAGCTCGGTGCTTTTAGACACTCACGTCTGCCACTGCTTCAAGACAAGGCCCGATCCCCATTTTACAGGTGAAGAAACTGAGGCCCAGGGTCCTGTAGCATGCGAGTGGATAAGTGGGACCGGCACCCTCTGCTGGCCCAGGGGCCAGGACCCCCAGCCTGCTGGCACCTGCCTGTAGTCCCAGCTACTTGGGAGGCTGAGGCAGGAGAATCGCTTGAACCTGGGAGGTGGAGGTTGCGGTGAGCCGAGACCTCGCCATTGCACTCCAGCCTGGGCAACGAGAGCGAAACTCTGTCTCAAAAAACAAAACAAAAAAAAACCTGTTGCCGGGCGCGGTGGCTCACGCCTGTAATCCCAGCACTTTGGGAGGCCGAGGCGGGTGGATCACGAGGTCAAGAGATTGAGACCATCCTGGTCAACATGGTGAAACCCCGTCTCTACTAAAAATACAAAACATTAGCTGGGCATGGTGGCGCGTGCCTGTAATCCCAGCTACTCAGGAGGCTGAGGCAGGAGAATTGCCTGAACCCAGGAGGCGGAGGTTGCGGTGAGCCGAGATCGCGCCATTGCACTCCAGCCTGGGTAACAAGAGCGAAACTCCGTCTTAAAAAAAAAAAACCTGTTAATTAAGACAAATGCTGTGGTGAAGGGAGACTTTGGAGCACACAGGAGCCAACACCTGGGGTTACTTTATTAGATGGTTCCCCACCCTGACAGCAACAGGCCCTGGGCATACAGGAGGCGACTCCCGACCTGCGGTGTCAGCTGGGCCACCTGTGTGGGGGGCTGTCCTGGTACTGCCCAGCAATGAGTGCCCTTCCTCCTGGTCCCCAGGCCACAGAGCTCACCCCTGTTCTTGTGAGTCTCCGTCCCAGACCGCTTCCAGAGAGCCCAGTATTTGGCTGCCAAGGAGCCTCGTGAAAACGCTTTTACTGTCCTGAGTCAACAGGGGCCAGCAGCGAGGCTCCGATGCTCCTATGCAGGGGTAGGGCTCGGAAGGACAGTGACACTGCTTCTCCAGGGAATGGGGGTCCTCAGGACCCGCAGACTGGGGTTCTGGGCCAGGCCCTCCAGATGTCAATTCTGTGACCTCACACAAGCTCTCTGCCATCCCCAGCCCCACCGATCCTCAGTTTCCTCATCTGCACAATAGAGACAACACCTACTTTCCAGAGTCGAGGGGAGGATTACGCAGCAGGGTAAAGTGCCCGCTCAGCACCTGGCATTTAGGAAACGCCTCATTAAGCCGCTTCTATTCTCCTAGAGCCAAGCTGTGGGCCAGGACTCCAGCGTGTGAAGGCGGGGGCCTGACAGAAAAAATGTGGGGTGAATCAGGCATCGTGAAACCTGGGTTCAACTTTCCTTCTCTGGGTCTGTTCCCAAGCCCTGGCCTGGCATGCAGAGATCAGCGTTCTGGCCCCGGCCACCAGGGCCTCACCCACCCTCAGCTTCCTCAACGGTGAACTAGAGAAGGTGTGATCCGTGCCCACTCCTGGGGCCTCACCCTGGGCTGTCGGGGGCTGGTAAGGGATCCTGCTAGGGCCCCCCCATCCCACCGTGTCATGTTGGGGAGCAACCAGCTGGAACATCTACTCCCGGTGCTGGCTGAGGGAGCCCTAACCCCGCCCAGCCTCATCCCTCCGCAGGCTGCAGCTGAGCGAGGCCGGGGCTGGTCCCTCCCAGGCGTGATCCTGCAGGCCTCTGGTATGCGGCTAGAACCCCACAGCAGGTTTTCCCCCAGATAAATCATGGCTCCTGGGACTGTAGGAGGGGCAGGCAGTGACCTTCCCCTTGGAGCTGGAGGCCACTGGGGCTGGAGGGACACTCAAAGGGGACAAGCTGCTGGGGAGTGAGACCCGGCACCCACTTGCCTCTCATCCCAGGGGAGCCCAGGATCACAGGGCAGCAAGGGGTCAAGGCTGAAGGGGCCTCTAACAGTCTTTAAGACCTGTACCCATTTTACAGATGGGATGGCCGGGGCCTGGAAAGGAGCTGGGGCTTGTTCCAGTCACAAGCTAGGAGGAGGCAGAGCATGGACTCTTGGCTCCTGGTCCCGTTGCCCACTAGTTCCATTCCAATCATTTGGGCATGGGAAGGCAGGTGGGGGTGGGGGGACTGCTGGCAGCAGACTGCCGGGAACACAGCCGCTCCCCTGGGTGCCGCGTCACTTCCCTGCCCCAGGGTCTGCCTGTTGTGCTGATGACAGGGCAGGGGAGTGAGGAGGCGGGGGGCTGGGCTGTCCTGACTCAGCTCCAGTAGCCCCAGCCTGAAGCCCCCAGTGGGAAGGAGCCAGTGTGTGGCCTGGCGGTCCAGGCAGAGGGATCCCCATCCAGACGGGGGCAGGCAGAGTTCTCCTTACATGATACCAGGGTGAGAAAGAGAGGTGGGAGCAGGGGCACGAGAGGTGATTCATGGGGAGAGATAAGGCAGGGAGCACTCCCGGTAGGCATGCAGACGGGCAGACCGGCAGACAAAGCGCCCTGTCAGCATCCGTCAGCGTCCTGGCCCCGCCCCTGTGAGCCTGGGAGGCAGAAGGGGCAGGAGAGCTGGAGGATTGCAGTGGCCTGGATCAGCTGCCCCTCCCAGGCCCTGCCTGTCACTCTGTCCTGCCAGGCCAGGGCACGAGGGGTAGCCTAGAGTTTCACAGAAACACAGGCCTGGTCCCCACCCCTCCACCCGAGAACTAGCTAGGTGACCTTGAGCAGGGACTAACCAGTCGGGCCTCAGTTTCTACATCTGAAAAATGGGACAGATAACACTACCTGAGATTATAAAGTGCCTCACACTCAATCAGCAGTTGCTATTGTTATTATACCTGCCCACACATGCCATGATGGCCACGGGTCCCAGGACAGATGTGGCAGGGAAAGAAGTACCCAGAGCAGAAGGCAGGGGCTCGGCTCACCACAGTGCTGTGGAGTCATGAACAAATCCCTGTCCTGCTCTGGGCCTCAGTGTCCCTGTCAGATGAGGGGCTCAGCCTCTACTGCCTCTGAGGCCCCCTCTGTAAGACCCTTGAAGACTCCCTGATGTCTGAGAGCCGGCGGGGGTGGGGCAGTCTCAGCAGTGAGTCCCCCATCCTGAGGCCTGGAAAAGCAGATGGCGGGGCCCACCTGTCCGAGGCTGCAGGAGACCACTCACTGTGGCACCATGTAGACAGACTGGCACCCAAACTGGAGACCAGTGTCTTCCTGGCTATGTCACCTTAGACAGGTGACAGCAATAACCTTGTGAGAAGCAAAGAAAGGCAATGTCACCTTAGGCAGGTGACACCAGTAACCTTGTGGGGCTTTTGTGGGAAGCAAAGGAAGCTCTAGATGGCCCATGGGACTGTAGGGAGTGGCTTGGTCACAGCTGTAGCCACAGAAACTCTGGGAGGAAGCTGGGGTCGCCATGGGAAGCCCTGGCTGGGAAGCCCCTATCTGGCTCATCACTGGGCGGGGTGGGAAGGGGCCAGCGTGTGGCCAGGTGGCCCAGGTAGAGGGATTCCCATCCCAGGCAGGGGGCAGGCACAGTTCTCCCTTCTGGATATCAGGGTGAGAAGGGGCGGCAGCAGCAGGGGTACGAGAGGTGATTCATGGGGACGGATAAGGCGGGGAGCGCTCCCTGCCTCTCTGCGCTTATTTCCTTGCGCTCCTGCTTCGGACCCTCTGGCTGAGCATCGTCCACCTGAATTTTGCCACTGAAAGGGACCTCAAGCCTCGTCCAGACCTCCTCTTCTCCACCCCTGCCAGGCCATGCAGTGCCCCAGCTGTGGGGGGCGCTGCCTCCTTCCTGTCGCTGATGAGGAGGGGAGGCACAGAGGAGTGGGAACCTTAGCACGGCAGGTCAAGTCCGCCTACCCAGGGCCTCAGTTTCCCTATTTTCTTTCTTTTTTTTTTTTTTTTTAAGACGGGATTTCACCATGTTGGTCAGGCTGGTCTTGAACTCCCAACCTCAGGTGATCCACCCACCTTGGCCTCCAAAGTGCTTGGATTACAGGTGTGAGCCACTGCGCCTGGCCAGTTTCCCTGTTTTCAAGACGGAAGTTGAGGCAGGGTCATGGGATCCCGGCAGGCTCTCTGGGGGGACAGGGTTCTCTAGCCTCCAGCCAGTCATGTCCGTCAGGCACAGACGTCAGCAGCACTTCCTACACACCAGGGCAGGTGTGGGGTGGGTCCGGTCTGCAAACTATGCAGGTCCCCTCCTCCTTCCCTCCTCCTCCTCTTCCTCCAACTCCTTCCTTACTTCTGTCACCGGATATTCCATCTTCACAATAGCTGAAGATGCAGGCTTTATCCACACCACCTCCGTCTTATAGACCAGAAACCTGAAGCCTCATAGCTGCCCAGGGTCAGACAGTGAGTTGAGAGCAGGCAGGCCAGGGGCCAGGCGCCCCCACCCAGCTAGCTAACCCAGCCGGTCCCCTTGTTGGGCAGGGACTCCACTTTCCTGGAAACTGGAGCCAGGGCCAGGGGCCACCGTGGCCACCTCGTCAGTTCTTGACCCACTTCTGGTTTCTCTGTCCGCGAGCTTCCCTGAGGCCCTGTCGGTTACCCAGGATGGTCCCTGAAGCCAGCATGGTCTTGTGCAATTGGCTGCCCTGCTCTGAGATTGGAGGTTTGAAGGGGTTAGACCCAGCTAGGAACATTCCACAACCTGAGGCCAGACCCGGCTTCAGAGTCCTTCTCAACACAGCTCTCTAGGTAACCTCTATGAAGTCAAGATGTGCTTGGGAACGGTGAGAAGGTGCTTCCGTGCAGCAGCATTAGCGCCTGCTCATGCCCACAGCTATCCAGCAGTGGCCTAGCTGTCTCCGCAAGTGGCAAGCACCCCTTCTCAGAATGTGTGACATTGTGTCAGCCAAGAATGGCCCCCCACAGCTGGGGCACTGCACAGCCAGGCAGGAGAAGGGGAGGGCCAGAGAAGGCTTGAGGTTCCTTTTAGTGGCAAAATTCAGGTGGACAATGCTCAGCTGGACTCACTCCACTTCCACCAATGAGGACTACACCTCCCTCACCCATGCATTCTGGCCTGGAAAGTTTCCACCACTGCAAAGCTCACAAAGAGACTCAGAGAGGGTGTGTACTCTGCTCGAAGCTGCTCAGCACAGCCAGGAAACAGGCAGTATTGAACCAGGACCTCCAGGCCAGTCTCAGATGGGCTGAGGCTGCTTTTCAATCTCCGTACCTATCCCCCACCCCACAATAAAAGCCCTCCCCGCCAGAGAGCTCATGGCGTGTGCGCACACCCTCACAGTGAATCAGAGTCACTCTAAGGGAGAGTGAGAGCAAGCCCTGCGATTGCTCCTCTCCCCGCTCCACCCCATTTCCGTGCCTTCTGGGGAACCTGCTCACCAGATCAGCAGAAACTAAAAACACCCCCCAACCACACAGAGGCCCTCTGAGACCGGGCAGCCCACTGTCACCTGCTAGAGGACCTGGGAACCCTACCCTGCAAAGAAAGGGCGATCCCCAAGAAGGTGAGGAGGAAACCTCCACCCAGGAGCCCGCCAGGGAAGCAGCAGAAACCCCTGGAGGCCCATGCTGGGCTCTCGTGTTGGGCTCTGAGTGAGGCCATATTGAGGGGGTCCGGTGGCTGGTCCGGCTGCCGCGGCAGGAGTCCCCGCGCTGCCTCACCTTCTGCGCCTGGCTGATCATCTTCCGCACCACCTCTTTGATGTGGGCCTGCCCGTCTATGGGGGGCTGCATGTAGACGCTGGCCCGGGTCACGCCGCGGTAGGCGATGGTGTCGGGCCAGCCCAGGTCCAGCTGCGGGATGGAGCGGTCCGACTTCTGGGGCCAGTACTCCAGGGAGGGGAGCGGCTCGGCCTCGGTGGGGACCCCATCCGCCCCGCTGGCTTCCTCGCCGTCACCGACCCCGTTGTCCTCGGGCCCCTGGGAGGGGCCCGTGCCCCGAGGGTCCTCAGAGCCCGGGTCGTACACCTCGATGGTCTCTAGGATGCGCTTGAGCTCCAGCTCCGAGAGGAAGTCTCGGATGTTCTCCCGCTTGAGCACCTCGTAGAAGGCGTCCCGGCCGCGGGCCACCAGGGCCTCCAGCGCCAGCCTCTGCTCCTCGCTGTAGAAGAACTCGGGCTTGGACTCGCTGGAGCGCCAGTTCACGTGGTTGTCGTCCAGACACTGCACCTGGGAGTAGGCCATGGTGCCGCCTGCCCGGGCACTGCTGCCGGGGGTGGGTGGGCAAGGTCCGGTTCCTAGCTCCGACCCGGCTGGGGCACCGCGCGCTCGGGGGCCTCTCCGCGGCCTCTGCTCCTCTGCCCATGAGCAACCTGCGGGAAAGACCTGATGAGCCCAGCTCGGCGCAGAGGGCGGGCCGCGCGGGGAGGGGCTGCTGGGGGCGGGGCCGGAGCCCACGGGGCGTGGGAAGGACGGGAGCGGGACTGGGGCTGGAGCTGAGAGGATGAGGTGGGGGACGGGACTGGGATGGGGAGAAAGTAGGGGATCGGGACATCGGCGAGGAGTCGTGGGCCACGTCCCAGGGCTCGGCGCGGCTCTGCGTGCAGAGGACAGGGAACCCACACCTCAGATTTCCAGAGCTGCCTGAAGTCTTAGCAACTTCTGAGGGGGAAATAGGGCAGCCGGCGATCTTCCCAGTAGCTTCTTAGAGTGGGAGGCGGCCCCGGCACAGCGGCGCCCGGCCAGCCAAGAGCTTCCGGGTAAGGGGGGGGGGGTCTTAAAATCCCCGGGTGCTGGCAACCCAGGAGGCCTGCCTGGAGGAGGCTGAGGCTCGGGGAAGGGTCCAGGAGACCCGGAAGCACGGCTGGGGGGCGGTGGCGCCCCTTGAGACCCAGGATCCCGGGGGCGTGGCCGGTACTTGCTTACCGAGGGGACGCGGGCGGAGCGGGGCGCATTCGGGACGGCAGCAGCGGCGCGAGGCTGGGCTGGGGCGCGCGGGTGACTCAGGGCCGCCCCGCCCACCCCACCGCCGCCACCTGCGGTCACGTGCCGCCCGGGGCGGGGCCGGAAGCTGATTCACCCCTCTGCAGGCAGACAGACCTGGGGCGGGCGCACTGCCCACGGTCCTCTGGTGGCCGAATTCCCAAAAGCTCAGGGGCCAAAATCCAAGAACTCCTGGAAAACCCAGCCCAGAGAGAGACAGTGTTCTCCCTGAGGTCACACAGCGGGTCAACAGCCTTGGGACCCCCAGGGCCCCCGGGGTCTGTTGGTGATCCTGGATTAACCCTGGCGGTGCCATCTCGCCGGTGTGGCGGGAAGTCCTTGTGGCTCTATAGATACCCAGCTGTCCAGCAGTGGAAATAGCTATAGGGTACTGTGCTGGGAGCCCCCAGGCAGGGCTAGGGCATTGACTGGCCCAAGCTCAGGGCTTTCCTGAGCAGGTACCCAGTTCTCAGTCCTGAGCCCTAATCCCTTCTGGGAGGGGTCCCCGGACTGCTTCTGCGTGGTGGGCAGCACTCCACCTGAACCCTAGGACAGGGAGAGGCCAAGAGGGCCGCTGTGGCCTGGGGTCAGACCCAGCTCTCTGCTGAGCGTCCCTTGGGGTTGGGACCCTGGTTATGGGGAGCGTGGAGACCACATCTGAAGGCAGGTTGTGAGGGTGGAACAGCAAAGCCCATTAAACCTGGCCCAACAAACAGCCCCCACCCCATCGCGTGCCACAGCCAGTCGGCCAGGCACCCAGCCCAGCCCTTCCTCCCATCCCCCATACTTGTTCTGGATCTGGATGGGGCTGGTTTGGGGCCCTTAAGGATACTGCTGCTCTCGGTCATTGGTGACATCTCTAGGCCTTGTGCCCTTAAGCACCCCCCCAAGGCCTTCTCCACCATCCATTGCCCATCAGGGTGTTGAGTCCACTGCTCTGGGCAATGACTGGCCTCCCAGGTCCCCAGCCCCTCAAGCCTGAAGTCCTGAACTCTGCCATACAGCCTCCACCCCAGCCCCAAGGGCTTTATGCTACTGAACACAGTGGTCCTGGGGGGACCGGGACAGACATCCTCCCCTTGCCCCAGGGCCAGATAGGAGAGGTAGTCCCAGAGGGAGAGGCCTGCCCTGAGGGTCCTGAAGCCCCGTTTATAGCCTCTCTGCCACTGTGATCCCCTGCAAGACCCTCTCTGAGCTGTCTCGGCTTCTCGCTGTGTTCTTGCCAATGCACAGAGGCTGGGGAGTTCAGGAAGGGAGTCTAAGGCCTCACCCTCCCTTCCACCACCCCTACACTTCTGCAGTTGATGAACAGGGCAGTATGCACCCAGTTTTCCCCAGTAGCAATGATTTGCATAACTATAACACAGTAATATCACAGCCAGCAATCCACAGAGCTTACTTAGATTTCACCAGGTTTTTGTTTGTTTGGGGACAGGGTCTTGCCCTGTCACCTAGGCTGGAGTGCAGGGGTACAATCATTGCTCAATGCAGCTTTGAACTCCTGGGCTCGAGGGACATTTCTGCCTCAGCCTCCTGAGTAGCTGAGACCACAGGCACCGTGCTCAGCTAATCTTTTCCTTTCTTTCTTTCTTTCTTTTTTTTTGTTGTTGTAGAGACAGGGTCTCACTGTGTTGCTCAGACTGGTCTCGAACTCCTGGCCTCAAGTGTTTCTTCCACCTTAGCCTCCCAAAGTGCTGGGATTACAGGCGTGAGCCACTACATCAGCCAGATTTCACCAGTTTTACGTGCACTCATTTATGTGTGGGTATATAACCTTACTATATGTATAGATTTGTGTAACCACCATTACAGTCAAGATACAGAGCTGTTCTGTCTCTACAAAGGTAGATCTCCCTCTCTGTAGCCATCCCCACCCCTTCCTCTGACCACCATTCATTCCTAACTCTGGCAACCCCTAATCTATGCTATAATTCGACAATTTTGCTATTTTGAGAATGCTATATAAATGGATGATATATAACTTTTGGGATTGACCTTTTTTCCCACTTGGCACAATTCTCCAGCAAGCCATCCCGGCTGTTTCACGCATCAATGGTTTGTGTTTTTCATTGCTGACTAGTATTCCACAGTATGGATATACCACAGTTTGCTTAACCATTTCAATGATTGACAGATATGTGGGGTTTCCAGTTTTTAATCATTACAAATAACCTTACCGTGAGCATTCATATACGTATGTATATAAACATCAGGTTTCATTTCTCTGGCAACAATGCCCAAGAGTGTTATTCCTGGGCCCTGGTAGTTGCATGTTTGAAAACTGCCATACTTTTTCCAGAGTGGCTGCACCATTTCACATTCTCACCAACAATGTGTGGTAGGTCATATCTTATTGTGGTTTACATAGAGACAAACCTCTACATTTAACATTTTATTTGGGAAGAAAGAATTGCAGTTCAGGTCATACACAAAGACTGGGTGGTCTTTGATATGTCTGGAGAACACAGAGAGGGTTAGAGGTTTCTAAAAAGCAGACATGTTACTTAGTGCTCTTTGAAAAACTTCCTTGGCACTAGTAAGGATTCGGGGAGCTGGAGAGTTCTGGTTGGTAAGTGACGGTGGTGAGCAAAGTTAGTCCTAAATTCATAGCAAGTTATCTCAGCAGCTATAGACAAAATTGATTTCAGGTTATAACAGGGAGTTTCACCAGCCAAGCTCACAGGTAATTGCATTTTTGAACAATGTTATGTATGCTGAGTGCTTTCCCCCACCTACCCCGCCTCTTAACTCTGACCCAATGTGTATAATCAACATTTACAGCCTAACCTTAGGTCCTAAAGATTTTTTCCTGTTATTTTCCCTGAAAGTTTGACAGTTTTTTTTTTTAACATTTTACATTTAAATTTGTGATTTATTGTGAGTTAATTTTCATATAAGGTGTGAAATTTAGATTGAGGGTAGGTTTTTGGCCTATAGAGTTTCCCAGAGAGTTTTTATATTCTTCTGTAAAGGAGAAGGAGACAGTCTCAGATATCTTTTTTTTTTTTTTTTTTGGAGACCCAGTGTTGCTCTGTCTCCCAGGCTGGAGTGCAGTGGCTTGATCTCAGCTCACTGCAACCTCCATCGCCCCCGTTCAGCGATTTTCGTGCCTTAACCTCCCAAGTAGCTGGGAGTACAGGTGCACGCCACTGCACCTGGCTAAATTTTTGTATTTTTTGGTAGAGACAAACTTTTGCCATCTTGCCCAGGCTGGTCTCAAACTCCTACTAGCCTCAAGTGATTCGCCCACCTCAGTTTCCCAAAGCGCTAAGATGATAGGTGTGAGCCACTGTACCTGGCCAGCCGCTGAGACTTTTTTTTTTTTTTTTTTTGAGAAGACAAAACAAGAGTTTTGCTCTTGTTGCCCAGGCTGGAGTGCAATGCCATGATCTCAGCTCACCACAACCTTCGCCTCCCTGGTTCAAACGATTCTCCTGCCTCAGCCTCCCAAGTAGCTGGGATTACAGGCATGCACCACCACACCGAGCTAATTTTGTATTTTTAGTAGAGACGAGGTTTCTCCACGTTGGTCAGGCTGGTCAACTCCCAACCTCAGGTGATCTGCCTGCCTCAGCCTCCCAAAATGCTGGAATTACAGGCGTGAACCACTGCGTCCGGCCGCCTCAGAGATTTTTTTTTTTTTTTTTTTTTTTT
>NW_022437129.1:811849-815648 GCF_009761245.1 Sapajus apella | reverse complement strand
GGGTTTCACCATGATGGCCAGGCTGGTCTTGAACTCCTGACCTCAGGTGACCCACCCACCTCGGCCTCCCAAAGTGCTAGGATTACAGGCGTGAGCCACCGCGCCCGGCCAAGTTTGTTTTGTTGTTGTTGTTTGTTTGTTTGAGACAGGGTCTTGCTCCCACCTTAGGTTGGAGTGCAGTGGTGCAATCACAGCTCAGAGCCTGGACCGCTCATACTCAAGCAATCCTCCCCATTTAGCCTTCTGAGTAGCTGAAGCTGCAGGCACGAACAGCCATGCTAATTTTTTAAAATTTTTGGTAGAAACGTGTTTTCATCAGGCTTTGTTTTTTGCTTTTTTTTTTTTTTAGACAGAGTTTCGCTCTTGTTACCCAGGCTGGAGTGCAATGGCGCGATCTCAACTCACCGCAACCTCCGCCTCCTGGATTCAGGCAATTCTCCTGCCTCAGCCTCCTGAGTAGCTGGGATTACAGGCGTGCGCCACCATGCCCAGCTAATTTTTTGTAGTTTTAGTAGAGACGGGGTTTCACCATGTTGACCAGGATGGTCTTGATCTCCTGACCTCGTGATCCACCCGCCTCGGCCTCCCAAAGTCCTGGGATTACAGGTGTGAGCCACCGCGCCCGGCCCCAGGCTTTGTTTTTTAATCGAGATGGGGTCTCCCTATATTGGTAAGGTTGGTCTTGAACTCCTGGCCTCAAACAATCCTCCTGCCTCAGCCTCCCAAAGTGTTGAGATTATAGACGTAAGCCACTCTGCCTGGCTGAGAACTGGATTCAAATCCAGGTCTGGGAGCCTTTCTCCTGCTCCCTTCTGCAGTGGCAGTGTCTGGACTGGCCCCTAGGGATGGGCCACGCCTGGTTAGGGAGTGGAGAGAACTTGTTTTTGTAGTTATTTTTATTTTTTTTATTTTAAATCACTTTTTTACTTTTAAAATTTAAAAGTTTTTGGTGTCGTGACTCGGATACAAACTGAGGTTGCTGCGGGAGAGCAACTTGATTACTCCTCAAGGGATTATGTCCAGTGACCTCCTTGGGAGAGAATCATTCACTCATTCAACAGATACTGGCAGAGGCCATCATGTTTGCTTGTGCTAAGCACTGTTGAGACCCAGACTTTTCCCTGAGGCCCCATAGTCAAAGTCTGGCGTGGGGGGGGCGGGAGGCGGGACAGTCACAGGTCATTAGAGATATTGGTGCTGTGGAGGATACAGTCCCACAGCCTGAGGAGCCCAGGTGTCCATATGAATTGAGAGGAATGAGTATGAGTTCCCTGGGATAAACCCAGGGAAGGGTAGAAGGTGGGAAGTGTGTTCCAGGGAGAAGGAACAGCAAACACAGAGACCCGGAGGTGTCCAGGAGAGCCTGGGGGGTGCTGGAAGTCTGAGTGAAATTGGTCAGGGAGAGGGTGGCCGAGCAAGGTGGCTGTAGCAAGGGGCTTGGGAGGCTGTGATTAGAGCCTATGATCCCCCCGCAGGGGCTGAGAGGCACAGAGCGGTGACAGCAGGGAGGATCGTGGGCGGACTGGTGCTTTTAGAGTTCCCTTGGCTTGCTTGCAGCGGGAGTAGATTAGAAGGCACAGTAAGGAGGGCTGCAGCTCCCCCAGTAACCACGCAGGACTGGGCATCGGCCATGCGGAGGGAGATGGCGAGGAGCGGCAACTGTCAGGTTCTGGTGTGGGCCTTGGCTGGCCGGGGCGAGAGGGGGGGAAGGGGGGCAGGAGGGGCGCGGCGGGGTGCTGATGCAAACATGGGGCCCAGTGGGAAGCTCCCAGCCCTGCAGAAGCCAGCACCCTGGCAAAGCCATAGACCCCTGCCAGCTCCCAACTCTCACGCTCCGCCCCCCGCCCCGCCCCGCCTCCCTGGGGCTGCTTACTCTGGAGTCCGCACCTGGGGGACTGTGTTTCATTGGTGACACCATCGCCACTGTTTTAATAAAGGAGAGGTTGTTCTTTCCTGCCGCTCAGCACAGACGCTTGATCAAACCAGTGGTACTCTGGGCGGTTTCCCATGCGGAGAGCTGGAATGGGCTGAAGAAACACAAAGAATCTCCTGACTCGGGCTTTCTGAGCCAGTATATGGCTGCGATGCCTCATCTGTCTCTCCCAGAAGGGCTGGGTTCTCTGAGTCCCATTCAGCCTCCCCAGGCTCAAAGCCCATCAGGAGTGGCCTATCACCTGTCCTCTGAATCCTGGACTCCAGTGCTCCCAGAATTCTGCCATGGGGCCCCCAGCTCTGTCTTGGGTCTGACTATGTCCCCCAGGCAAGTTATGTCCTTTCTGGTCCTGCAAAACTCATGGGGGTGGAGGTGGCAGGGCAGGGCAGCTGGATCAAATAGCGCCTGAACTCCTCGTGGCTCTTTCTGGGATCACTTCTCCGCTCCACCTCTCCTCCTGTGCCTTTCCTCCCTCCTCCTCACCATGCAGTCACTTATTCATTCATTCAACCTGTGTTCCCAGGAAGTCTCTTCTGGGCCCGGCCCTGGAGGAGGCAGGCGATACCTGAGACTTCAAGATGATTCAAACCCAGTGTCTGCCCTGGGGAGCTTCCATGCTGGTGGGGAAGGTAGACTATGTAAACAAACAACTGTGATTCAATCTTTGGCCTTAGGAGCCCTTGGGAGGAAGCTGCTACTGCCTGGGGGGTTGGGAGAGTCAGGGACGGCCTTAGAGGGCAAGCCCTTTGCAATGGGCCCTGAAAAGGGAGGTAAACAAGGGTGGAGGTGGGTGTCAGAGGACAGTGGTGCCCTGGGAGGAGGGACTGCATCTGCAAAGGCATGGAGGCCTCCAAGGGCTGGGTGTGCGTGAGAAAATACAAGCAGGTCAGGGTGGCTGGTGCGCGGTGCTGGGAGGTTCTGGGACCAATCGTCAAGGGCCTCGAATGCCATAGAAAGGAATTTTTGTCCCCAGTATGCCATAGACTGAGAGGTGGGGGCAGGGAGGAGGGTCCTGAGAAATAAGAGATCTGCTGAGAGCTGTGATTCCAAAGTGTAGACGGGGTGGACAGGAGGCTGGGAGGAGCATGGGCAGGCCCCAGAGGGGGCGGGGAGGAGCCATGGGCCCGGGGGGCTCATGGGAGGAGGCAGGGAAGTGCCTAGGGGGATGACTGGGACTAGGTGTCCAGGAAGCCTGTAACTCAAACCGGCTGGGCTGGAGACTGGGACCCTGTCAAGGGTGCCAGAGTAGAGGACACTGCCCCAGCCCAGCTGGCCTGGAGGAAGGGGTCTGAGACCTGCCTTTCCCCATGGGCTGGGCATCTAAGAAGGGACGTATCAGAAAGGGGCTTTGGAGGGGGCAGTCTGCACAGGGAGCCCCAAGCCACAGATACGTCAATGCCGGCCGCCACGCTGCGGCTGTGTGGCACCTCTGTCTGCCCCTCACAGGCCGCCGCAGCGCTGCCCATCAGCTGTGTCTCGACTTTCCGTAATCATCGTCTCCTGCTTAGCTCTGCACTCTGGGCCCTGCTGAAAACCCATGGGGGCAGGGGCCAAAGGTTTCTATAAAGTCCTTTTTTTTTTTTTGAGATAGAGTTTCACTCTTGTTCCCCAGTCTGGAGTGCAGTGGCACTATCTCGACTCACCGCAACCTCCACCTCCCAGGTTCAAGGGATTCTCCTGCCTCAGCCTCCCGAGTAGCTGGGATTACAGGCATGAGCCACCACACCTGGCTAAGTTTGTATGTTTAGTAGAGACGGGGTTTCACCATGTTGGCCAGGATGGTCTCCATCTCCTGACCTCATGATCTACCCACCTCGGCCTCCCAAAGTGCTGGGATTACAGGCATGAGCCACCACACCCAGCTCT
>NW_022437129.1:731357-811749 GCF_009761245.1 Sapajus apella | reverse complement strand
CTTGTTACCCAGGCTGGAGTGCAATGGCGCGATCTCGGCTCACCGCAACCTCCGCCTCCCGGGTTCAGGCAATTCTCCTGCCCCAGCCTCCTGAGTAGCTGGGATTACAGGCATGCGCCACCATGCCCAGCTAATTTTTTGTATTTTTAGTAGAGACTGGGTTTCACCATGTTGACCAGGATGGTCTCGATCTCTTGACCTCATGATCCACCCGCCTCGGCCTCCCACAGTGCTGGGATTATAGGCTTGAGCCACCGCACCCGGCCTAGAAAGTCTTTTATGGGAGGAAAAAGTGAATGTGGGTCAACTCTTTCCATCCCTACATGTCGCTAGGCTGAAGTCTGCCTTAAGACTGCCAACAGCAGCAAAATCTCACTGAGCAGAGCAGTGAGGGAGCCCCATACCTCAGGGCGGCGGATATAGGTTGGGGTTCTGCCCCCACGCAGGGCAGGAGGCCAAGGGATGCGTGGATTTAGGGTTCAGTCGGGATCTGGCCTGAACCTGGGAAATTCATGAGCCCTTCATTCATTCAACAGATGAGCCGTGTGCAGCACCCCAGCGATGGGGGGACGGCACAAGGCAAATCTCATCCTCTCGGGACTCACCTGCCACAGGGAAGAGGCAAGAACCAAATAAACATGTCCAAGTCCTCCCTGGGATGACAAGGGAAGAGTGAAAGCGATGAAGAGGGGACAGATGGAGAGTGGGGCACGGAAGACAGACCCGAAGGCGGGAAGGAGGCAGTCGCTGGGGAGGCCTCAGGCGGGAGCGAGGACAGACGTGCGGGGAGGGCTAAGGGTCTGGGTCACCCAGGGTCTTACAGACTGTGGAAAGTCTGAGTGACTGGAGAGTCCTGGGCATCGGCTCAGCTCTCTGCTGCAGGAAATAGCCTGGACTAAAGCTTGGACCCCAGAGTCAGAGACAGGGGTGTGGATGGGCTCTGACCCCCTGTCCTACAGCCAGGAAGCTGGAGCGGCAGGCTTTGCCAGCATGTGGGCTTTCACCATGGTCCTGCTGCATGAGTTGCAGCTGGGCGACAGCACGCTCAAGCTGGCTGCCCCTGGACACGACTTGTCAACTTATCTCTGAGTGAACACAAAGCCCAGGGGACAGGTGGAGTGCCTGGGGCAGGGCCCATCCCGCTGGCCTCTTCCCTCTCTAGCCTCCATTTCCCCCTTTGGGGAGAAAGGCTGGAGGCAAGTGGAGGAAGGGAGGCTCGTGCCCCAGATAGACTCTAATGGCAGACCTCACACAGCAGGGCCAATGCAGGCGAGTCCCCGGCCCGGGGAAGTCGGACCAGGGAGAAGGTTAGGATGGAGAGCAGCAGGTGGGAAAAGGGTTTTCAGAGGCCACGCCCTCCCCATGGCTCAGATTGGGAAACTGAGGCCCAGGGCCAAGTGGTAACAGGTCAGAGGTATTGACGGAGCAGGTCTGGGCCCAGCCCTGTCTTGCCCACCCAGGTGCCCATATCTATGGGGAGAGACACCAAGTGTCCGTCTCTCGCGCAGATGACGTGGGCTGCGTGGTGCCATCGGAGTGCCTGCGGGCCTGCGGGGCTGAGGTCGGCTGCTCCAACATCGCCTACCCCAAGCTGGTTATGGAACTGATGCCCATCGGTGAGGCGGTGTGGGTGCGGGTCCGGGTGGGGGCGTGGAGTGGAACCTGGGGCCCAATGAGAGTGGGGGCTGCAGAGGCCACTCTGGATCCAGTGTGATGCTGGGTGACATCCAGATGGGCTGTTCTGCTCCTAATGGAGGAGACTGGATGCACTCATAATAGAAAACACTCGAACACCCACTGTGTGCCGCCACCATCCCCATTTTTTTTTTAGATAGAGTTTTGCTCTTGTTGCCCAGGCTGGAGTGCAATGGTATGACCCCCACTCACTGCACCCTCTGCCTCCTGGATTCAAGCTATTCTCCTGCCTCAGCCTCCCAAGTAGCTGGAATTACAGGCGTGCACCACCACACTCGGCTAATGTTTGTATTTTTCATAGAGACAGGGTTTCACCATGTTGACAATGCTGGTCTCAAACTCCTGACCTCAGGTGATCCACCCACTTTTGCCTCCCAAAGTGCTGGGATTACAGGCGTGAGCCACTGCACCTGGTCTATATCATCCCCATTTTAAAGACAGGGAAACTGAAACCCAGAGAGGTTAAATGACCTAGCCCAGGTCACATGGCAAGTAAGCTGCAAAGCTGGATTCTAACCTGATGCATCTTCCCACACATCCCAGCCTCCTACCTCGTGCTGTACCATCTCTTGAGAAAGGCCACCCACTCTCTCTTCTTGTATGCCCATTGGGTGCCAGGCACTTTACTAATAGTTTCTCATTAAGTGCTATGAGATAGGGTTGTTGGCTCCATTTTACAGATGGGGAAACTGAGGCAGAGAGCGACAGTGACTTGTCTGAGGTTCTATAGTGACTGCGACACAAACCCAAGACACAAACTGCTTACTCTGCTAGGGTCAGGTGCTCAGGAACGCCCAGTCCCCTACATCTGCAGGCATCAGTGTCTATCCTCTGCACCACCCCCTCACCCCGAGACACTGCAAGCCAACAGGGAGAACTAGGGGGCAAGTTTTGCTTTTTCCGTGTTTCTCGAGGTGGTAGCATCCCTGCCATTCTAGTGTGAAGTGATGCGTTCCCATCACAGGAGGTATGCAAATAAAAGCAACATAGCAAGGGGGGTGAGAGGTCAGACCCTAAGCAAAAAGAGGAAAGTTTCCTGAGCCCTTGCAGCCTGAACCTTTCCTCTACAGATTCTCAGGTGCTGGAGCTTTCCCTGGTCCCCTCGCGCTGACCCCTCCCTCTAATCCTCTCTTCTTGAAAGCTTTTGGTCCCCCAGGTGAGTCCCACCCTGCTCTTTTCTCCTCCCTCCCTCCCTCCCTCCCTCCTGCAGAGCTCGGGCCCAAGGGAAGTGAGTGCACAGATCGGGGATCAGATCTTGGCTCTGCCACTCACTGGCCAAGATATTTGGGGCATGCCACTTCCCTGCTTGGAGCCTGGGTGTCCTCATTTGTAAATTGGAGATAATGGCATCTACCCACCCTCAGCGTTGTTGCTGGGATTAAACATAATGACATAAGGAGAATGCCTGGTGCAGGCTTGGCCACGCTGTGGTTCCACCTTGGGGTTTCGCTCTCCTCTTCTGTTCTGGGCACGGGCACTCGCTAAGCCCCCAGGGCTGACATGGAGCCATTGTTGGGCTGCAGTCCCTCTCTAGGCTTTGAGTTCCTCTAGGAGAAGCGGATGGAATAAGCCCCAAGTTAATCCATCTCCATGAGCAACACAAGGGGGTGGAGCAATGTTTTGGGGAAAACCGTATTTCGACTCAGTTTCCTTTGGGCTCCATCCCAGTCAGCTTCTGACAAGTGAACAGAGGGCTCAGAGACGCCTGGAAGTCACACAGCAAATCAGACGCAGAACCAAGGCGAGACTCAGAACCCAGCCAGGCAATAAATGGCTGTGCCTTCAGGGCAGGGGGGCCTATGTCAGGCTTATCCTGGGACAGATGGGCAAGAGTTTATGGAGGTCAAGGAGGTACTTAAAATTGCAAGAGTCCTTAGAGACAGACTTGGACTAATCCTCAGAGAGGGGAGGTGACCAGTCTGAAGCCACACAGCACTGAGTGGGTGGGCGAGCATCCTTCCACCTTCTTTAGGGCTCCCCACCCTCAGGCCTTCCTGAGCCCACAACTCCCAGAAGGCTTTGCACAGCAATGCTCCCTGAACTGCCTAGGGGAGCCCTCACTCCCATTCTGGAGAACCACAGGCCAAGGAGAGAGGGATCCACTATGCCTGCTGGGTCCTGCCATGCACGAGACTTGGCGGAAAATTCCAGAGCCTGGGCCGCGGCAAGCTGGGGTGAGCTGTGCATCTGGCCCAGGGCGTTACCTCCAAGCAGAGGTCCCGCCTTAGCCTTCCTCTCCCACCCCACCGCACCCCAAAGCCCTGCCGCTGGCCTGCTGCGGGTCCCCGGGCCATCTCTTCCCCTCTCCGAGCTTCCATTTCCTCATCTGTCAGGCGGGTTAATCATGCTTTCCCGGGACGAAGGCATGGGTGTGAAAGTGCTTTGTCAACACCGGGCTCTGCAGAAAGGAGAGGCCTGATCGCAGCCTCAGCAATATGAGTCATTACGGTTCGGCCTGGGGTTGCCAGCGAGCCGTAGGCGCCAGCAGCCAGCTCCGAAGGCCCCCCAGTTTGTCTTTGGCTTCCCCAGGCTCCTCTTTTGGGGTCTTGATCACCACCACCCTCCTCAGCCTTTCTCCCTCCTGGCCCTCCACCTGCAGGGGTATGTGAATGGTGGGGGAGCCTCAGGCAGAAGAGCCCAGGTGGGAGGGGCTCCCGGGCCTTGGCAAGGCCAGGCAGGGTCACGCCTCCTCCGTCCCACCCCAGGTCTGCGGGGGCTGATGATCGCAGTGATGCTGGCCGCGCTGATGTCCTCGCTGACCTCCATCTTCAACAGCAGCAGCACGCTCTTCACCATGGACATCTGGAGGCGGCTGCGGCCCCGCTCCGGGGAGAGGGAGCTTCTGCTGGTGGGCCGGTATGGGGTGGCACCGGTACTGACTTTGAGGGACGCGCGGGAGTTTGCCACTTAGAGAAATGTGGATGGCAGGGCCGGGTGCGGTGGCTCACGCCTATAATCCCAGCACTTTGGGAGACCGAGGCGTGAGGATCGTGAGGTCAAGAGATTGAGACCATCCTGGCTGACATGGTGAAACTCAGTCCCTACTAAAAATATAAAAATTAGCTGGGCATGGTGGCGCACACCTGTAGTCCCAGCTACTTGGGTGGCTGAGGCAGGAGAATCGCTTGAACCTGGGAGGTAAAGGTTGCATGAGCCGAGATCACACCACTGCACTCCAACCTGGTGACAGAGTGAGGCTTCTTCTCAAAAAAAAGACAGAAAGGTGGATGCCAGGAAGGAGGAAGGAGAAGGGCCCAGTGTACCCCAACCACACACCTCTCACATTGCTCTCCTGTCCACTTCTGTGTGACGGCAGCCTCATCTGGGATGCGTCTCTGCCCCAACTGAGATTCCCTCCGCAGGGGCCAGCCGTCCCCTCCCCAGCCACGCTACAGATCGCTCTGTCTCCCACAGAACTGGGCCCCCAGCCCTCCTGATGGTTCCCTGCTGACCCACAGAGGGCCCCCGGGCCAGCACTCAGGACAGGCCACGCTTGGGCTGCCACATCCCTCAGCCTCCATGGCCCTGGCCCCACTGAGCTCTGGCCTGTTTCCTCCCAGCCCGGCTTGTCCCCTCCCTTTTCACCGGGATGACTCACTCTGATCTGTCTACACTCTGCCTGTGTCACCCTTCGTGCAGTCCTCCCTGAGACCCTCAGCCAAGGAGTGAGCCCTCTCCCCTCTATACCCCAGGGACTCTTGCCAGATTCTTCCCACAGCACATGTGGCCATTACAGGCCAAGAGGTCTCCCCAACACCCTTCTGCACATGTGTGAGCCCTTCAAGAGGACAGGGGCTGTGTCTGGGAAGCAGGTGGTGTTTGGTTACATGAATAAGTTCTTTTGTGGTGATTTCTGAGATTTTGGTGCACCCCCCCACCTGAGCAGTGTACACTGTACCCCATGTGTAGTCTTTTATTTTTTTGAGACTCAGTCTCCTCTGTCGCCCAGGATGGACTGCAGTAGTGCGATCTCGGCTCACTGCAACCTGCGCCTCTGGGTTCAAGCAATTCCCTGCCTCAGCCTCCTGAGTAGTTGGGATTACAGGCACCTGACACCACACCCAGCTATTTTTTGTCTTTTTAGTAGAGACAGGGTTTCACCATGTTGGCCAGACTGGTCTGGAACTCCTGACCTCAGGTGATCTGCCCGCCTCGGCCTCCCAAAGTGCTGGGATTCCAGGCGTGAGCCACCACACCTGGCCCAGCGTATTGTCTTTTATCCCTCACACCCTCCCATCCTTTCCCCTGAGTCCCCAAAGTCCACTGTATCATTCTGTTTTTTTTTTTTTTTTTTCTTGAGACAGAGTCTTGTTCTGTCGCCGAGGCTAGAGTACAGTGGCGTGATCTTGGCTCACTGCAGCCTCCGCCTCCCAGGTTCAAGTGATTCTCGTGCCTTAGCCTCTTAAGTAGCTGGGGATGACAGGCGGGTGCCACCATGCCCAGGTACTTTTTGTATTTTTAGTAAAAACAGAATTTCACCATATTGGCCAGGCTGGTCTCAAACTCCTGACCTCAGGTGATCCGCCCACCTTGGCCTCCCAAAGTGCTCACAGGTGTGAGCTACTGTCCCCAGTGCATTCTGTCACTCATGCCTTTACATCCTCAGAGATTAGCTCCCATGTGCACGTGTCTGGCTATTTGTGCCCTCCCCACATCACCAGTCTCGCCCTCCTGTTGTCCTCTGAGCAGTGTGGCCCACACTCTGTTGGTCGGGGGTCCAGCCTTCTGGCACTTAGCTTGACCAACAGTGCACCCACTGGCCAGGAGCCCAGGGCACCCATCCTGGGGTGGGGTCTGCTCCAGAGCTCCAGGCAGCCATCCCGGGGATGCAAAACAGCCAGGATTCTGTCGGAAGGGCCTTGTTGGGACATGCCAGAGGCAGGTGCGAATGAGCTCATCCACGGGCTCATGGCTCCTCCAAAACAAGGAGCCTCCCACCTCTCACAGCGCAGGACACTTCCATGTCTTCATGTCCTGCACACTCAGACTCTTGACCACCTCTCCCCGTCTGGCTCCCCTGCCTCTCCTCAGATGCTGTGTGGCTGGGGAAGACCCTACCCCTCTCTGACCATGCATCTCCTCTGCAGCCAGATCTTGCTCTAAGCCCCTCCATGCTCCAGCATTCTGGGCACTGGGACCTGGATGCCCTTATGCCACCCAGCGTGTGCCTTGGCCCTGGGACACTGGTGGCCCCTGTACTTGCCCAGTGGCCTTTGGGACCCCCACCCACTACTTCCTGGTCTCCTCACCCAGGCTCCCACCTGCAACCAAAGTCCTGACCTGGCCTCCTGCTGTGCCAGCTCACCCACCCACCCACCCACCCAGATGCTTGTGCCCTTGACCCTCCTTCCCACCTCTTCTGCCAAGTCAACCCCCCACCCCCCAGCCCTGTGAGCTTGGCGTTCAGCATCCCTGAGGAGCAGGGCACAAGGCTGTATGCTGCAAGGCAGGTTGCTCACCCTCTCTGGACCCCAGTTCTCTCAGCTGCCAGCTGGGTAGAGCAGAAAGGGCCTCGTGCCAGGTGTCAGGCTGGCCAGCTCGACTTCCCCTCCCTCTGGCAGCACTGGAATACCCTCAACACCCCCAGCCTCTCAAAGCCGTCTCAGCTCCCCCGACCCTGAATACCACCATCAGAGCGGCATCTCCTAGGCCCTGTGGGTCGCGGATCTCGGGCAGGGTGAAATGGCCCCACAAGGGCCTCGGTCAGGGAGATGCAGGGCTTATAGAGAGAAGACCAACAGCCGAGAGGCCTGGAGAGAAGGCCATCGAGGGCCGGGTGCAGGACCATACCGGTGACCACGATGGTGCTGTCCAGCTGAGAGGAGCCCCCCATCACAGGCTGGGGGCCAGCAATGACCCTGCCTCTGGGCCCGCTGTTCCGTCACTGCCCTCTCCACTCTCCCACCTGTGTTCTCAGTTGTTCATTGCACAAATGGGGCCCACAGCCTCCTGGAAACCCTGTGTGGGACTCAGAGAGATCTCAGACACCCCTCCTTGAGGGGTTCCACAGTAAGGGTGGCTGCAGCCCAGGGAGATGCTGGAGGGCACTGTCCACCCTGATGGTGGCGTGGGAGGGGGTGACATTCCAGGCAGAAGGAGCACCCTCTGGGTTTGGGGGTCCTCTGGCAGCCAGGTAAGAAAGCAGGGTAAGAAGGTGAGGTCCTGGCTAGAGTGGCCCCGGCCTTGGCACAGAGATGCAGCGTCTGGTGTTGGGTGGGGGAGCTGTGTGCAGAGGGCGGGGTGGGCAGGCGTTAATGGAGGCCCGCCTGGGCCTTTGATGAGGGCAGCGCCTGCCTGCCTGCCTGGCTAGGGTTTAATTAGCCTTAATCAAGGTGGCACCTCCTTCCTCCACCCTCTCCCTCAGGCCTAGTAGGGAAGAAAGGGAGGGAGGAAGGCAGACAGAAGGGGGGAAGGACCCACCCTAGCTGTACACATAGCCTCTGTCACCCCTGCCACCACGGCCAGGGTTCCAGCGAGTCACAAACCACCCACCTTGGGGGTAAGGAATACCAACTGTGACCCAGGACACAGAGGTGAGGAGCAGATGGATGCCTTGCCCCAGCTTTGTCCCCTTAGCTGGGTCCCACGCCCCGCAAGGCTCTGGGGTGGTCCCTCCCCCTGGAAGCCCTCCTAGGTTGATGTTTCCTCTGGGCTGCTGCAGTCCAGCCCTGAGTATAGGTGACAGGCTCATCTGTTTTCTTTGCTGGGCTCTGAATGCAGCACCAGGTCCCACTCCACCAGGTTGGAGATCCTCGGGTAGTGTCCTACGCAAGTGACCACTTCACCAGTTGGATGAACAAGTGAAGCATGTGCCTGCTGTGGAGGGGGCTCTTGGCCTTGGGGAGAAGCGGGCAGGAGCTAACGTGCAGGGGAGGGGAGAAGAGGGGAGGGGAGGGGAGGGGAGGGGAAAGAAAGGCAGGCAGTAAACAAGTAGATACCAGGTAAATCTGCCTGTAGTGGTTGGGGCAAGTGCTTTGAAGGAGAGACAAGAGGGAGAGGCTGGGTGGCCAGCACGGAGCTCCAAGGATTGGCTCCGCAGAGACCCCAGGGCAGGGAAGGAGCAGCCAGCACTGAGGGTCAGGAGCTGCACCTGCAGGAGGCAGGGAGCTGCCAAAGAGTTTGGAGCAGGGCAGGACTGGCCAAGTCACTGGTGGCATGGCCCAGAGACCAGGGAGGAGGCTGCAGCTGGGGCAGCAGGGGAAAGATGAGAACGCAAGTCTTAGTGACCAAGGGAGGTGGGAGAGGGCTAAGGAAGGGCCACCCAGGCCGACCTCCGACCTCCGCCTGCCTTCCACCCACCTGCAGGCTGGTCATAGTGGCGCTGATCGGCGTGAGTGTGGCCTGGATCCCCGTCCTGCAAGGCTCCAACAGCGGGCAGCTCTTCATCTACATGCAGTCGGTGACCAGCTCCCTGGCCCCCCCACTGACTGCGGTCTTTGTCCTGGGCATCTTTTGGCGACGTGCCAACGAGCAGGTGGGTGTCGGGGGACAGTTCTCCCTGGGGACGTGCTACAGTCTGTTCCAGTCCTCCTCTGCTGCCTCTGGAGGGAGCCTTGGTCCTCCTCCGGTAGCCCCACATGCCCTGCCTCCCTCCTCTCCAGGGGGCCTTCTGGGGCCTGATAGCAGGGCTGATGGTGGGGGCCACGAGGCTGGTCCTGGAATTCCTGAACCCGGCCCCACCCTGCGGAGAGCCAGACACGCGGCCGGCCATCCTGGGGAGCATGCACTACCTGCACTTTGCGGTCGCCCTCTTCGCTCTCAGTGGTGCCGTGGTGGTGGTCGGAAGCCTGCTGGCCCCGCCCCCACAGGGTGGTCAGGTGAGCCGGCCCTGACCCCGACTCTGACCCCAACCATTTCTTACTCTAGTCCCATTCTGGTCCCTGACCCTCTCTGACTCCGAATTTTCTAGCCCTGGACTCCCTCACTCCATCTCTTTTTGAACTCAGCTGCCATCTTGCCATCCCCAACCTTTGATCCTGTGTGGGTCACCCCCACCCTGCCATCCCCCACCTCCATCCCTCTCCCCACTCATTTCTTACAGATTGAAAACCTTACCTGGTGGACCCTGGCTCGGGACCTGCCATTGGTAACCAAAGCAGGTAAGTGGGTGACCCTAGGCGCTCCTCCACCTTGACACTGGGGCTGAAGGCAGGGGCACCAGGTGTGGCCTTGTGTCCCTCATCTGTCCCTCTCCTTCTGCAACCCTCTCCAGGTGATGGCCAAATGCCCCAGAAATATGCATTCTGGGCCCGTGTCTGTGGCTTCAATGCCATCCTCCTCATGTGCGTCAACATCTTCTTCTACGCCTACTTCGCCTGATGCTGCCACCCTAGGCAGGAAGGCGGGAGCCCCAAATCCTCAGGTCCACGCTTTTCCCTCCTGGGGACCCCGCGACCCCGAGAGGGGCAGATTCTCCTCACAGCTGCACAATGGCTCAGTCCCCAAGAACTGGCCAAGCCAGCAGAGCAGGAGCCCTGAAAAATCAGGGGGGAAATGGGAAAAAAGAAAGCGACATTTCAAAAACAGCATCAAAGCAGTCATCATTGGACAGAAAATTAGATTTCTGATGGACACACTGATGTTGATTTTACTGCTTTCATTTTGAATACACAGGCCGGGTCAGGAGCAGTGAGATTTGCCAACACTCAGGGCTCTAAGGGTCTTGGGCCAGCTCTGGATGGAGGGAGAGCCCCACATGGCCAGAGCAAGGCCCTCCACCAAGGGACTGCAGCCTCCTCCAGGGACTCCTCCCTCCACTCACCTGCTCCCAAACGCCAGATCGAGCCTCCTCACCCTCCCTCCCTTCCCACCGTCCCCTCCACCATCAGCCTGGTGTTCAAAGCCTTTCCAAGTCCCACCTGACTTTCCCACTCCCAAAGCTGCCCAGGCTCTGGGCAGGCCCTGCTCATATCCCTGATGGTGGCACATTCTCTGGAGGACCCTCCCATTCTCAGGTAGGGGCCATGCCCCACCTGGGCAGCTCTCCCATTCAGGATCCTGCAGAATTTCTAAAACCCAACTCTGGCCCCAACTTTCTGTCTGGCCTGTAGGTTTCTCAGCCTCCTGAGAGCTTGTCCGGGCAGAACCTGGGCCCAGACAAACAAGAGGGAGAGCAGCCAGGGTCTCCGTGTGGCTGCGCCCAAGCCTTGGCCTTGGGGTTCATCTGTCCAATAGGAGAAGGGTGTGCCTCCACCTTCCCCACTGCCCGCCCCTTGCTCGGGCTCTCAGGGCCTCTCCCCCTGTGGCGGGGCGGGGTGCTCAGTACCCCGGGCGGTGCTGAAATCATGAGGCTGTTGAGGAGTTGGTGTCCACCTGGAGTCAGTCCAGTGAGTTTAGGTCAATAGCAGTCTGTCCTTCGAGGCTAAGCCATCTCCCAACAACCCTTACAACTTGAAGGGCCTTTTGAGGGAGGGGCAGGCAGGCCCAGGGGGTGGTCAGCCCAAGGTGAACCCACCCACCACGCCCAGGGTTCCTCAGGTTGAGCCTCCAGTGGGTGAAACCTGGGAGTCCTCAGCCTTCCTGAGGCCATTGAAAGGAAGAGGTGGGTGGGGCCTTCACAGACTCCGCCCTGTGGTGTCAGACAGCTGGCAGCCAATGGGAAGCAACCAGCCGGGAAGCCCCAGAGCCACCCTTGCTAGGTACCCTTGCTGGGGAACCTGGGCCATCCCAGTTTGTGTGAAGTGGCAGGAGGCAGTTAGGAGCCCACGTTCAGTCCAAGGCCATCCGCTGAGCCCCTTGTGACTGTTTGACCAGGCTGGGGGTGTCCATGTCCTCTCTGGACCTCAGTTCCTAGAAAATGGCCCATTGGCCAGATTAGCTGCCCGGCTGCTCACAGGTGCACGGGCTGCACGTAACTCCGTGGGAAATAGCCAACTCGTCCACAGGACCGGCCCTGCCACCAGTGGGGGTCTGGTCGCTCCAGGACCTCGATGATGTCACCACGGCGGAAGCTGAGCTGTGAGGGATCCTGGGCCAAGAAGTCAAACTGGGCCTGGGCAAAGCAGGCCCCAGGTGACTGCAAGAGGAGGAAGAGGTTAGTAGGGTGCCTTCGGAAGCCCTGCAACCTGCTCTCCCTTGGGGGCACCAGAGAGAAGTGATTTGCCACAGGCAGGGAGGGGTCTCAGGGCAGCACTGCAATTGAACTTTAAATCCAGATCAGTGGCGGTGCCACCCCTGGGCCTCCTGCTGCCCACACCCCTGCCTGTCTGCTGTGCGGATGCTGCATCTACATAGAACACAGCTTTCCCAGCCACCCAACTGGCACCATAGGGCTGGTGGGTCAGGGGACCTGAGTCCTGGTCCTTAGGGTGGGTTTTGGTTGGGTCCCTGCTTCTCTTGGGGTCTTATTTCCCTGACTCTGCAGCAGCCATGATAGCTTTTGACACCAGGCCGCAAAGCCATGAGAATGGGCCTCATAAACTGTAAAGTGGTGTGCAGCTAAGAGCCGTGTTTAGGGCTCTTGCCCTTGGTCAGCCACTGAGGGAGAGAACTGTCACTCTGAGCTCTCAGGCTGGGGTTCCGGTCCCATCTATGCCCCATGTGTGGCGTTGGGTAGGTCCCTGCCCTTTGTGAAACTCAGTTTCCCCACCTGTGCATAGCTGGACAGGAGCGCTCTGCAGCACGTCTGCCCGGCGCCGTGACTATTGCTCCAAGCACCCTGACGCTGCCTGCCCACCAGGATCTCAGCTCTGAACCTGCAGAATCTCATCCAGGACGAGTGATAGGATCAGCAGAGAGGCTGTAATTAGCAGCTCTCTGCCCAGGAAGGAGGAGGCGTCATGGGTCCCAGGGGACTGAGACAGTTCTGGAGTCACGCCGCAGGGTGGGGGACCCCAGGGCCTGGGCCAGAGCGAGGTGGTGGGTGTAGGGGAGTGCTCAGTCACCCCCACCCCAGCTCCATCCCCGCTCCCTCACATTTTCTGAGCAGAGCTGGCCCAGGCAGTTAACAGGGAAGAGGATGGAGATCTGGCAGACAGGGGCCAGCTGGGCAGAAGAGGCCCCTGAGACTGGCAGCTCACAGCAACCTGGGCACTCAGGGTCGGGCAGGGAAGGCCAACAGAGGAGGGGCTAGTGAGGGTCTTGCAAGGCACTGTCTGACTTCCCTGGTATATCAGACCCCAGGGCTCATCCTGTTAAACAGAGGAGAAACTGAGGGGATGAACTGGCCTCTGATCACATGGAAAGGTGGCGGGAGGTGCTGGGAACAAGACATGGCTGGAGCTTCTCTGCGGTGATGATCAGCCTCCCACCAGGCCTTGGTCACACTCCCCATATCCTCTGCAGAGTGCAAGTTCAAATATCCCAGGGTCGTGACCTCCAGCCCAGGCCTTGCCAACATCCCTGCTCCTGAGAAAACAGCCTGTTGGGCTATTAACCCCAGTGGCTATTGTTGGCATCCTAATCAGCTTAAGAGCTGGCGCTTGGGGCCCTTTGATGAAAGGGCTGTCTGGCAAATTGCTGTTAGTGTGAGGTGGAGGGGTTGACAACCCCTACTCCTCACCCCGTAGCCAGCCGCCCACGAGCACTCAGCTGCCCCACACCCAAGGTCAACTCTTCTGGAAGCAGAAACCAGGACTAAGCCTACCAGGTAAGTGTCCTTGGATGAGTTATGCACTCTCTGAGCCTCAGTTTCCTCATCTGTACAATGGGCACAATGAGGCTCCCAGACTACAGAGACCCACTCAGTGCATGGTACCCAGTAGGCTCAGCAGGGGTCTGTGCCTTCCTTCACTCAGTGAACAGTTATTGAGCACCTACTGTGTGCCACACACTATTCTAGGAGCTGAGAACAAGCTAGACAGTTTGTCCCCAGGGGATTTTCCTTCTGTCCTCCGCTTTTCTTTCCCTCTTCGCCTTTCCCACCCTTGCAAGTCTCACCCCAGCCACCACCAGGATATAACTTTGAAGCCTGAGCTGGACCTCTCTTGCATTACCAGACTGCTGGAAAAGGGAGGCCAGGCCTGAGCGTGGCCTCGGCATCAGCATCTCCCCTGCTCCAGAAGGCAGGAGATGCAGAGAGGCTCCCAGGGGCCAGCCCCCACCCGCCCCTACCTTAAGCAGGGGCTCCTCGTCTCGCAGGAAGATCTGCCGCTTCTTGGCAATGGTGGTGGTGCGGTAGAAGTCGACCAGCTCGTTGAGGGAGTTGAACTTCTCCTCCCATAGGAAGTACTTCCCTGAGGCCTCTCGCAGCACCTTGAAATGCTGCACCTGGTCTCCATAGCTAGGGGAAAGGCCCCGAGGCCGCGTCAGACAGTGGCCGGCCCAGCCCGCTGGCCCAGGGGCTCTCCCATCTCACTGCCATCTGGAACCAGCCTGCCTCAGGGCGGGACCTGGAGTCAGATAAGGGGCAGGTGAGACAGGCCCCACTGAGCCAGCTCCACATGAGGTCTGGGGTGCCCCATCTGACAGTGGAATACAGGAGTTAAGGGTGTGGCTCTGAACTAGGCCACCCTCTCACTATGTGACCTCATGCAAGTCTCTCAACTTCTCTGACCCTCCATTTCCTCACGATGACACCATCTCCGTGCTGGACAGGTGCACAGTGACTCCGGCATACTGGCAACGTGGAATGAGAGGTTCTGAGTGTGTGGGGATCAGAGAGCATCTCCTTCGCATCTCTTCGCCGTTCCCCTCCACTTGGACATTCTCCCTGCTTCCCTGCTCCTCCCAGTCCCACGGTCCCTTGGGGAGCAGGTGCTAGACTCATCCTGACTCAGACCACAGCCTCCTCCTTTGAGAGAGGCATGACATGTTGGATGTCTCATGTCCTCCCCCTCCCAAGAACCTTCTATGGCTTCTCCCTCGGCCTCAGGGTAAACTCTAACACCTCAGACTCAAGATCTGGCTCACTTACCTGCCCAGCTTCATTTCCTTTACATCCTCTCCGATGAAGCAAACAGGCCCCTTTCTCTCTCATTCCCAGTCTGTGCCCAGCCTTCCAGCCCACTGCCGCCAAATCACCCCAAGTATCTTCTAGCCCAGGGGAGGAGAGAGCCTGCTCTTCCAGACTGTCCAGGGCAGAGCCTGTCCTGGCTGGGACCAGGCAGAAGGACCTAACTGGAGCCTCTCACACTCGGCATGTCCCACCCAGGACGGGCCCTGTGGGGCTGCGACCGGACGCAGTGCGGCTGTGGGTCAAGATCTTGGCAGACATGACTACGGCACTGCCCACTGCGCTGTGGGGATGCTGACCTGCCTCACTGCCCAGGAGGAGCAAATTGGGCCCTGTGGTTTAGTTTCTCCACCAGTCATCCCTGGGGCAGCTTGCTGCCTTGTTGACGTTTTAAGATTAAAGATAAAGAGACCGGGCACAGTGGCTCACGCCTGTAATCCCAGCACTTTGAGAGGCCGAAGTGCGTGGATCACCTCAGGTTGGGAGTTTGAAACCATCCTGGCCAACATGATGAAACCCCATCTCTACTAAAAATACAAAAATTAGCTGGATGTGCAGCTGACACAGTGAGACTCCATCTCGAAGAGACAAAGAAAAAAAAAAAAGAGGCCGGGCACGGTGGCTCATGTCTGTAATCCCAGCACTCTGAGAGGCTGATGCGGGCAGATCACCTGAGGTCAGGAGTTCGAGACCAGCCTGACCAACTTGGAGAAACCCCATTTCTACTAAAAATACAAAATTAGCCAGGCATGGTGGCAGGTGCCTGTAATCCCAGCTACTCAGGAGGCTGAGGCAGGAGAATCGCTTGAACCCAGGGGGCGGAGGTTGCAGTGAGCGGAGATAGCGCCATTGCACTCCAGCCTGGGCAACAAGAGTGAAACTCTGTCTCAAAAAAAAAAAGATTAAAGATTTAAGATAAAGAAGCCTAGCAAGGTGGCTCATGCCTTTAATCCCAGCATTTTGGGAAGTCAAGCTGGGCAAATCACAGGGTCAGGAGTTCAAGACCAGCCTGGCCAACATGGTGAAACCCCATCTCTACTAAAGATGCAAAAACTTGGCTTGGCATAGTGGCAGGTGCCTGTAATCCCAGCTACTAGGGAGATTGAGGCAGGAGAATCGTGTGAACCCAGGAGGCGGAGGTTGCAGTGAGCCAACATGGTGCCACTGCACTCTCCAGCCTGGGCCACAGAGCAAGACTCCGTCTTAAAAAAAAAACAAAACTTTAAGATAAAGATGTGTTTCAAGGTTCCCAACCTCTGGTCTAGATGACGGGTAAGGCAAAATGGGATCCCCTACTCCGTCCCAGTCAAGGGGTCCAGACCACTTCTAAACCCACCTCCAGGCTTTTGCACACAGTATGTCCTCCAGCTGGAAGGAATTGTTCCTTTTTTTAAAATTTGAGATGGAGTCTCACTCTGTCACCCAGGCTGGAGTACGGTGGCACGACCGTGGCTCACTGAGACCTCCAAGACTCCCAGGTTCAAGTGATTCTCCTGCCTCAGCCTCCTGAGTAGCTGGGACAACATGCATGCTCCACCATGCCCGGCTAATTTTTGTATTTTTAGTAGAGATGGGGTTTCACCAGGTTGGCCAGGCTGGTCTTGAACTCCTGACCTCAGATGATCCTCTTGCCTCGGCTTCCCAGAGTGCTGGGATTATAGGCGTGAGCCACTGCACCCGGTCAGGAATTTCTCTTGAACTCCTACTCATGCCTCAGTGGGGAAACTGAGGCCCTGAGTGCAGCCATGACCTGCCCAGAGCCACACAATGAGAAAGGTCAGAGCTGGGAACACATCTGACTTCACACATGTAAAATGTTGCCTAATGTGCTCCCGATTGGTTATTATCACATGACAATCGCAATAACAATTATTCCAATTATGATATGACTATTGTCCCAGAGCTCAACATTCCGTTTCTGCTCTGCCGTGTTGCTACCGGCGCTGTGACCCCCACAGGAGGCCCTCCTCCCTCCCTGCCCTGTCCTCTCTGCCTGGCCAGACCTTAGCCACCCTTCCCAGCTCTACAGCCAGCCTTCCTGGACTTATACCCCAGCCCACCTCTCCGGGCCTCCATGTCCTGGCCTGCAAATGTGGGCACTGGTACACTCCTTGCAAGGGAGCTGAGAGGCCTGGGACCCGGGGCTGTGCGGGTGCTGCCAACAGGGCCGCCCTGGGCCCACCTGGCTGGGCTGGGCGCTGTGGGGAGAACACAGAACAGCCCCAGCTCCCAACCAGCAAGAACACAGTTCAGGACCCCAAGGGAGGGCACCTGTTCAGTGTCTGGCAGGGCTGAGAGCTGGGAAAGCCTGGGACCCTGTGAATGGGGTGAGTCAGGGTAGGGGCACAGGACAGCCACTGGGAGGTAGTGCCCCTCAGCCTCCTGAGCCACAGGCTAGGGATCGTTTTGTTCACATTTGGGCTAAATGAGATCCAACCACCAGTCCAAAGCACTTGATGGTGCATGCGTGTGCACACACACGCGCGTGCACACACACACCCCCCTCCTGGGCTGCAAATTAAAATCTGGTTAAACAATTTGGTTTTAATACATTTGCAAGCTGGGGTTCGCCCACAGCCTGAGTTCCTTCAGGCCTATGGTTCTCCTGAACAAGAGGGTGCTGTCTGTCACCCCAGCTACCCAGATCTGCTGCTCCGTGTCCTATCCCTGCCTGTGGTTTAGTCTTTCCCTCTGTCACCCTTGGGGCAGCTTGCTGCCTTATTGATGTTTTAAGATGAAAGATTTAAGATAAAGATGTGTTCAAGTTTCCCACTCTCTGATCTGGGTGATGAGTGGGGCAAAATGGGATTCCCCCTACTCCATCCCACTCAAGGGGTCTTTTTTTTTGAGACAGAGTTTCTCTTTTGTTCCCCACGCTGGAGTGTAATGGCTTGATCTTGGCTCACCGCAACCTCCGCCTCCTGGTTCAAGCGATTACCTTGCCTCAGCCTCCCGACTAGCTGGGATTACAGGCGCCTACCACCATGCTCAGCTAATCTTTGTATTTTTAGTAGAGATGGGGTTTCATCATGTTGGCCAGGCTGGTCTCAAACTCCTGACCTCAGGTGAACTGCACACCTCGGCCTCCCAAAGTGCTGGGATTACAGGCATGAGCCACAGCTCCCGGCCCCAAATGACTTCTAAATACCCCTCCGGGCATTTGCACACGGTATTTCCTCCAGCTGGAAGGAATTTTTCTTGAACTCCTACTCATGCCTCAAGGCCCAGATAAAACAGCCCATCCTCTGAGAGCTGCATCAGACCCCATCACTCAGAGTCAGAGCCTTCTTGGGTCCCTCAGCTCCTCTCACAGCCTCCTTGTAACTTTCCATTCATAAGGATTTGCATATGAGACGCTAAAAAGGCAGGGAGGCAGGAATGGACCCTGAAGGTCAGTTCTAGCTGGGACTCAGCAAACGGAGCATCACTGCCCAAGCCCCAGGACCTCACTGTGATGCTTTGTTCTTGAAACCCTTTGCTATTGGCTCTGAACTGGGCTTGCAGCCTGCCAGGTGTTCTGACCCTGACCTTGGGGTTGCTGACCCATGGCTCTGAGATGTATCTGGTCCTCAGGGTCCCACAGCCAGAAACGGAGCCAGTTCTCCACATGAGAACAGAGGCTCTGGACAGGTGGACCAATAGTCCCCAAACCTGAGACAAGGCTGCTCCCGTGCCGTCAGCGGGCCTCGTTCCCAGTGACTCAGCCACTCGTGTTGCCAGCTCTGGGACCTGTGTCCATGTGCCCATGACGCCCAGGCGGGTATGCAGGCGGACAGGTGTCCCCCGCCCTGTCTGGCCTACTGAAGTCTCCCAGAGAGAGGCTTCCGAGAGGCAGCCTCTGAGCCCCATGACTCCCTAGTGCCACGTGCTAATCAGCCCAGGGTTTACTGGACTCTGGCTGTGGTGCACAGGGAGGGGCGCTGCTCCAAGCAGCAGAGTGACAGCGACCCACAGCCAGGCAGGCCAGAAGCCTGGAGACAGGGGTCCCAATGGCTCCACCTCTCTGGCCCTGGGTACCCAGGCAGAAGGCCCTGACTCCCTGCTGGCCTCAAGGAGGGGCCTGCATACAGGTGGCCCCACTCCCCTGGGTGAGGGGACAGAAAGGCTGGGGTGGGTTTGAAAAGGATTTCAACCCCAAACAATAGCAACTTTGAACTTTATGGTACCTGAAGTTCATCTTTAGACACTTGGAAAGTTATCTGGAGCAGTTCTCTGATCACATAGGAGTGAGGGAGTGGAGGACCGGAAATCAGGTTAAAGGAGCCAGAAGCCCAGGAATTCTAGGGCTTTCCAACTGGGAACTGGAGAATTCTCAAATCTGGTAAACACACATGTGCCAGCCCCTGCCCAGTCTGTGTGTGGCACACACTAGGTGCTCAGTAAATGGGAAATCTCATCCCTTCTCCCACCTGGTCATGTCCTGTTTGACGGCAGAGGACACTGAGGCTTGGTGCAGCCCCTCCTGCTGAGCTGGCCCATGCCTGAGGCCACGTGGGGCTGCCTCGTCTCCCACCTCCAGCGCTGTCACTCCCTCTCCCAGCCTGGCCTGTTACTCCAGCCTGGCTGGGCTCTTGCTCATGGCCCTCACAGGAATAATGCTTTTTCCCTTTTCTCTGTCTAGTCTTGGCCTTAACCATCCTTCAAGGCCCAGGCAGAGCCTCAAAGCACTTGAGAACCCCTCCGACTGGGGCTTCCTTCTGGAGCCTCTCCAGACTCCACTTCACTTCCCTTCCCAAGGCCTGTGGGAACTTCAGGGCTTGTGGGAGGAACTGAATCTGAGTCCGGATGGCCCAGAACCGGGAGGGTTGGATCCAGGGCAGCCAGCGCTGCTGCACGAGCCTCCCAGAGCCGGAGGAGGGGGGGCGCTGGGCCTGTGGGCTTGTGCTGGGGACAGCAGGGGCGGCTGGAGCCGCTGGCTCCAGTGGGCAGTGCCTGGGATGTGAGAGCGTCTCCACTGTGTCTGAGCGTGCATTCCTGGCATGCTTGTGCGTTTGTGTCTGTGTGTGTCTCCCACTCTGGGAAGTGACTGTTATGTGCAAGTCTCTCACTGAGCAGTCATGGGTGTCTTTGACTCTTTGTGTGATCTCTATATCCACCTATTCAGGGGGACAGGGGCTAGGCTGGCCCCTGGGCTGTCTGAAAAACCCCAAGGGACCAAGTCAGGCCTAATGCTGGCAGCAGCCAGTCCTGCCCAGCGGGTTTTTCTGGCCTGGTGGCAGCAGCAGCAGCAGTAGCAGCAAAGGTAACAGTGTCAGCCCGGAGAGGAAAAACAAGACTCGGGAGGGGGCAGGAGCCCTAGGTACCCCACCACCCCAACCGGGGCCTGTGGACTTGCGGAGCCACCTGGGCGTTGAGTCCCTGCCGGGCGATCTCCATCAGGCATGTTCCCTCTCTGGCCTCAGCTGGCCCAAAAGGAGGAGGGGTGGACAGATTGTTCTGCAGCAGAGAGGACCTAGAGTGAAGCTGGCCTTGGGAGGGTGTAGACAGACTCCTGCTGGGTCGTTGGAGCTCAGAGAGGACAGACCAGGTCTGTTAGGGCACAGAGGTCGATGGGCACCAGCTCTAAGTTCCTTGCTGTGTGGCCTTGGGGAGGCTGCTTCCGTCTCCTTACCTGCAAGCAGGGCTCCTGGGGATCGTGCACGTTTCGTCACTTTCTCCCCATCCCTGCCTGCAGTCAGCCCCTCCCTCGTTACATTGCACCCACACCCCTTTCCTGCTTCATTTTCTCCAAAGCCTTGGTCATTGTGTAAGATTTTATATAATTTCCTAATCGCTTGTCTGTCACCCAGTAGCACTCGAGCGCTTGAGGGACAGAGAGCTTGTCCTATTTAGTTGGTGGCTGAGTCCCAGCCCCTGAGATTCACAGCAGGAGCTCAGCGACCAGACGAGCAGGGCAAACACATGTGCACTGACTCCAGGGTACCTCTGGCTAGAAAGAGGCAAATACATCACTTGGGAACAAACTGTCATTCATGGCAGAAGAGTCCACAGTAGCAGCCCAGACACGGCACACCAGCCTTGGCCCCTGGCCTGCTGTCTGCCAGCTCAGACGTGCTCCCTGGAGGAGGAGGGGCACAGCCCTTTGTAAACTCGTAAAGGGCAGCGAGCTGTGGCCACAGTTGCTCTGGGAGGCAGCATGAGGCCCATAAACCCACGTCTGACAGCTTTACAGGGCTTGGCAGGAATATGCTGGCAATGCCATTCGTAGTGGCATCAGAGTTCCCAAGCACCAATCAGCGAGGGCAGAAGAGCTCTTACAAATTGGCCAGGCTGTTGCTTTCCTAGATGGCCTTCGGGTCACCTGGCTTCCCAGCGTCCGGGCTCCGTGCCTCCCTGTGCCGCTGCCTCTTCTCCAAGAGCCTTGGATTCATGGACAGGGGTGCGGAGCAGTTTTCCAGGCCAGGAGGGGCTCCCTAATCCCTCCCCAGCATGGTGTGTGGTCCTTGGGGGCTTAATATAATTACGATAACTGGAACTTATCATGTGCCAGTCATCATACAAAACATGCTACATAGCTGTCCATTTTACAGATGAAGAAACTGAGGCTCAGGGGAGTAACTTGCCCAGGATTATACAGCCAGCCGCTAGCAGGTGTCAGAGCTGACTGCTGCTCAAAATGTCATGCTCTTAGCCACATGCCCCATGTGAGTCTCAGCTTCCTACTCTGACCCCTGCTTGGTGGCTGTCCAAGGACCACTGAAAGGCCCCATGACAGATGATGGACAGAGTGGGAGCAGGACCCAGGAGCCCAGGCCCAGGCAGGGAAAAACCAAGGATCAAGGGCACCACCTGTTGGTGCTGTGTGCATACCACAGCCAGCTGAGCCCAGGAAGCTCCTGACGGTTCTGACTTGGGCACACTTGGCCAGCGTGCCTTGGTTTGGAAAGGGTGGAGGGCACAGGATTTCTCTGAGGGACGCTTCCAGATCCCTTCCAAGGAAACATCAGTGCCGGCTCACCTGCTCAAGAACTGCTCCCTAGGGCTGTCCATCTTCCCTCCTGGTCAGAAAACACATTGTTATCCAAACACACCCTTCGCTTCCTACCTCGAGGTCTCTGCTCATGCTGTTCCCCGTGCCTGGCAAATCATCTACTTTCTTTGTGCACCAAACTCCTACTCATGCTATAGAGCCCAACTAAGATGTCACCTCCTACCTGGTGCCTTCACTATGTGGAATGTATCCACTGTCACTGAATTTCATTTATTCATTTGCTCATCATAGAGACCCCTGGCCCCAGCTGTGACCATTTCTCCTGTTCCAGTCCTGCTTTGTGGTTCTCACACAGCTGATGCTCAATAAATGTGTGCTGAACAAACTCACAAGCCTGTGGTGTTCAGGTCTGATCACGTGCGTGTGCACAGGTGGCTGCACTTACAGAGAGGCGCCTGAAGAGGGCAGCACACCGGGGCGCTAATGTAGAGGACGAGGCCACATGACTTGTTAGAGGAGGAAGAAGGGCTGAGAGGGCCAGCCCCTCCCCCTCAACTCCGGCTCCAGGCATGGTTTGAGTCCCCTGTGTCCCCACTTTGCTGGGTGACCTTGGGCTTTGGGATTGGCTCCAGCAGCCACTCAGAGCCAGGCCAGGCCGCCTGGCGGATGCCATTCTCAGGAGGTGACTAGGCCCTGGACAGCCAACACTTGGAAGAAGCTGTGGCTCCCCGGGGCTGCAGGGAAGTGGGGGCTGGGCTGGGCTGGGCTGGGCGTGGGGGGTGGGCCCGAGGGGACTCCAGGCTCCAGGTGCCTACACTATCCTGGGGGTGGGCAGTGAGGGTCAGGAATGCACAGTAACCCTCCAGCACACACACACACACACACACGTGCACACGTGCACACGCACACATGCTGATAGTGCTTGAATTTTTAAGATGGGGAAATAGAAGCTCAGAGGGGGGCACAAGCCCTTCCTGACCTTCAGGATCACCAGTCTGACCCCAGAAGAAAAGGGAAGGGAACAAGGCTGATGGCTGGTTCCACCAATTGGGGGGGCGAGGGGTGAGTGGGGGGCTGTGACCCCTCAGACGTCTGCCTCCCTGTCATGGTTTGGATGTTTGTCCCCTTCAAATCTCACGTTGAAGCCTGTCTCCCAGTTAGAAGTGGGCCCGGTGGGAGGTATTTGGGTCACGGGACAGCCCCGCATCAGTGGCTCTTTGCAGTAATGAGTAAGCTCTGGTCATTGAAAACAGCCTGGCACCTCCCTCCCCACTTGCCCCTGACTCCCCCTGTGACATGCCAGCTCCCCTTCCCCATCCACCATGCGTAAAAGCTTCCTGCAGCCTCACCAGAGGCAGATGCCGGCGCCATACTTCCTATACAGCCTGCAGAACACCAAGTCAAATGAACGCCTTTTCCTGATAAATTACCCAGCCTCAGGTGTTCCTTTTTTTTTTTTTTTTAGATGGAGTTTTGCGCTGGAGTGCAATGGCACGATCTTGGCTCACTGCAACTTCTGCCTCCCAGGTTCAAGCGATTCTCCCACCTCAGCCTCCTGAATAGCTGGGATTACAGGCATGCATCACCACACTTGGCAAATTTTGTATTTTAAGTTGAGACGGTGTTTTTCCATGTTGGTCAGGCTGGTCTTGAACTCCTGACCTCAGGTGATCTGCCTGCCTCAGCTTCCCAAAGTGCTGGGATTACAGGCGTGAGCCACCGTGCCTTTATCACAACAATAAATGAGTCGCCTTCCTGACCATAGTCTCCCACCTCTCTCAGTGTCTCCCGATCCAGGGGAGCTCACCACCCTGCAGGGCCAGTAGCGGATGTGCTGAGCCCACACAGTGAAAAGCTTGTTACAAAATGGGCCAGATGAACACAGGGGAGCCACAGGGACCCCGCAGAGCCTGGAAAGCATCAGGTGGGGATGCTTTTCCCCCAGCAGGAGCCCTCATGGGCCATTACGGCCCAGCCTGTCTGAATCTGCCTTCATTTGCTTCTTTGGGATCCCCTGACCCCACGCCCGTCACGCTTCCTTCTCCACACCCAGCCCCAATATTGGCTGTCGAAGCGGGCCTGTATTGCTTTGTCCTTTATTTATTTTTATTTTTTGAGACAGAGTCTCACTCTATCACCCAGGCTGGAGTGCAGTGGCAAAATCACTGCAGCTCTGCCTCCTGCGTTCAAGTGATTCTCATGTCTCAGCCTCCCGAGTAGCTGGGATTACAGGCGTGTGCCACCACACCCTGCTAGTTTTTGTATTTTTAGTAGAGACAGGGTTTCACCATGTTGGCCAGGCTGGTCTTGAACTCCTGACCTCAAGTTATCTGCCTGCCTCGGACTTCCGGAGTGCTGTGATTACAGGCGTGAGCCACCACACCTGGCCTTCTTCATCCTTTAGAAGATCATGAGAGGCCACACTGCACTTCTCTCAGGCCACCCCTTCCTTCATTCCTTCCTTCCGGCTGGCCTCTTTGCCAGCCCGTCCTAACTCCGATGGTGACAGTAAGCTGGCAGGGTGAGCGCCTCCTCCGTTCCATGCTCTGTGCCCACAGCAGTCCTGAGAGTTGGCATTGCTGGTGGCCCCGCACACGCCTCCACACCTGGGCCCAGCCACTTCTCTGTGTCCCCTCAGCCCCTGCCTCTACAGTCCCAGAAGCCATCACCTCCCGCCCGACTCCCCACTGGCCTCCCTGCAGCCACGCCCTTCCCCCCGCCAGAGGGCAGGGGAAGAGCAGCCAGAGGCATCTGCTAAAAATGGAGTCCAGCCGGGCACAGTGGCTCATGCCTGTAATGAGCTCTTTGGGAAGCCGAGGCAGGAGGATCATCTGAGATCGGCAGTTGGAGACCAGCCTGGACAACCTGGTGAAACCCTGTCTCTACTAAAAATACAAAAATTAGCATAGCGGGCGCCTGTAATTCCAGCTACTCTGGAGGCTGAGGCAGGAGAATCGCTTGAACCAGGGAGGCAGAGGTTGCAGTGAGCCGAAATCGCGCCACTGCACTCCAGCCTGGGCGACAAGAGCAAAACTCCGTCGCAAAAAAAAAAGGAGTCCAGTCATATCTCTCCCTTGCTCAAGACCCTCCATGGCTCCCTATCACCCTGAGAAAAAACCGGCCTCCTTTCAGGCCCTCCGTGATGACTGGATGTGGCTGGGACGCAGCCCCGCCCTTCACTGACTCTGCTCCAGCCACACCACCTCCCCTGGGTTCCTAAACGCCCCAAGCGCATTCCCACCTCAGGGTCTTTGCAAACGCTGTTCCCTTTGCCTGGAAGCCTCTCCCCCCACCTTCTAGTTCAGATCTTTCGGCAATGCCTCCTCCTCAGAGCCCCTTCCTGACCACCTTGGTTCATTCTGTCTTCACGTGTTTTCTCATTCACTCACTAAGACCGAAACCCACAACAGCAGCAACTTTGTTTTTCCCTTGTGGTTTCCCCAACTGCTAGAGCATCCTGGCACGTGGCACATAGTCAATAAATATTCCTTAAACTAATGCATCCAGATTCCACTCTTCCAGGCCCGGAGAGTAGGAAGGACAGAGATGAGCCAGGAGCTGACCATGTCTCTCCCCACCCCCATTCCTGCTGCTACCTTCCAGCCGGGATTCCTCCATCACCCCTGTGTGGCCTTTGGGATGGGGCTGCCCATGGCTGACGACCCCCTAATCCAGTGCCAGATGTTCCCCAGCACAGCCACCCTGCCTCCCTGCCAGGAACTATTCTAATTGCTTTAAATATACCAAGTCATTTATTCCATGCAATAGCCTATTTTACGTGTGAGGAGACAGGCACAGAGAAGGTAAGTGACTCGCCCAAGCTTACACAGCCAGGAAGTGGCAGAAGCAGCATTCGAACCCAGGCAGCCTGGCCTTAGGGTGCATCTTCCCAACTACATCACAGAGGGTGAGACCCTGTCCCGAGCACATCCTTGACATGCCCTGGGCACTTCAGCGCTCTCCTGCCCCGGTATCTATCCACATCACCCTGGACATCGCCCCCTCCTGATAAAGAACCTAGGATGCTCCTATGCTCGTAGAATAAAGCCTGGGCCCTGAGGCCTTGCACAGCTGGCCTGAGCCTGCCTTCCCAACACACCCCACTGCTCTGGGCTGCACCCTGGGGTGCCCAGACCACCGCCTGTCTCCAGGCCTCTGCCAGGCTTCTCCCTCTGCAGGGATGCCATCCCTCTGCCCTCATTCCATGAGACCATCCCAGGCTTCAAGGCTCAATTTATATGCTGCCCCTCCACCCACCCACCCTCCTCTGGACACACCCCCAAGGGCCAGAACTCACTTCACAGAGACGGAGAACTCCCCTGGGGAACTCTCGCTCTCCCGGATCAGGAAGGCTCCCAGATGGTTCCGCTTCATCAGAATCTCTTCGGCCAGCTGCCGGGAAATCCTGCCCGAGTACCACCTGTGGAGAGAGGGAGCCAGTGAAGGCCATGGGAAACCAGGCTCTCAGCCAGCCTCCCACCATGTGCCAGGCGTTCAACGTCTGAGACAAGGGAGAGGTGACTGCGCCCATTTTACAGATGAGAAAACTGAGGCACAGAGAAGTGACACAATATACACAGCAGAGGCAGGCAGGAGCTGGAACACAATCCCAGCATTTAGCTCCTGAGGCCAGCCTATCCTACCAGCAAACACACACCCTTATGGAAACAGAAAAGTCATACTCCAATTAACCACAACCCAGCCAAGCTCAGTCTCACTTTCCCTTTGAGATGGCAGATTCTTTTTTTTTTTTTTTAGACGGAGTTTCACTCATGTTACCCAGGCTGGAGTGCAATGGCGCGATCTCGGCTCACCGCAACCCCCGCCTCCTGGGTTCAGGCAATTCTCCTGCCTCAGCCTCCTGAGTAGCTGGGATTACAGGCACACACCACCATGCCCAGCTAATTTTTTGAATTTTTAGTAGAGACGGGGTTTCACCATGTTGACCAGGATGGTCTCGATCTCTTGACCTCGTGATCCACCCGCCTCAGCCTCCCAAAGTGCTGGGATTACAGGCTTGAGCCACCGCGCCCGGCCCGGCAGATTCTTTAAAGCCAAAAAACAAATCAGGCTTGGTGGTGCGTGACTGTAGTCCAGCTACTTGGGAGGCTGTGATGGGAGGATCACTTGAGGCCAAGAATTTGAGCCCAGCCTGGGGAATACAGTGAGACACTCCCCCACCCCCATTCCTAAAAAACACTTAAGTCAAAAAATACAAAAACAGATGACAAAAATCATAGTAGCTTTGATCTGGTGAGGAAATACCTCTCTCTGTACCCGTTGCACAGACTCAGGCCACCTAGATTTTTTTCACAGGTCCAGGTTCCTTTTCCTGCTGAGGAAACAGAACTGGGCATGCAGAAGGCGCCTGGCAAATGCTTAGACTCTTGCAAGACCCCCAGGGTCTGGTAGTGAAACTTATCTTCCAGTCCTGCTGATCTTGCTGTGTGGCTCCTGGTGGCCTCTTCAGGAATTAGCCACGGCTATAGGCTGACTCTGTGTCCCCCCAAAATTCAAATATTGAAACCTAATCCCCCATGTGACAGTAGTTAGAGGTGGGGCCGTGATTAGAGTTTGGGCGGTGATTTGGAGCCCCCGTGAATGGGATTGGTGCCCTTATGAGAGACCCCAGAGAGCTCACTTGCCTCTCTGCCCTGAGGACACAGCTAAAAGACACAGCCTCACCGGACCCGAATCAGCTGGCACCTTGATCTTGAACTTCAACCTCCAGAACAGTGAGCAGCAAACATCTGTGGTTCACAAGCCACCCAGTGGATGGCGTTCCACGACAGCAGCCTTCAGGACTAAAACACCCCCATCGGAGGGGCTGGCTGATCTCTAACTGACTTTCCTAGCTCCAGTGTGTTAGCCCAGCTTTGGCTCTGACCCCTTTATTGTTCAGACGGGGAAACTGAGGCCCAGAGCAGCCGGAAGCCTCATGTTGGGACGAAGACAGACTGTTTCCCCTCACTCCTTCCACAAATGCTCCGCTCCCTGAGTCAGGCTGAGCTTGGCGCAGGTAGTGGAAGCCGGGCGGGGCTTTTCCTGTTGTCTCGGATGCTGATGAGCCCTCGGGCCGAGTGCAGAAGGCTGCGGTACCGCTAGTGTCCAGGCCGTGTCCCTGGGCCGCCTCGGCAGGATGAAGCCTGCTCAGCACAGACCTCGGGGCTTTTGTTCTGGTGACGGACATACTTGGCCTGGATTCAGGGCAGGCTGAGGCCCCCAGGAACAGTCTGACTCCCAGTGGTGACTGATGGGGCACCGGGGTAGGCGCCCCAGCACCCTGCCCTCCGGAGGGATGACTCCGAGCCGCACATTCTGTGCTGTCTTCAGCTGGTGCCGATCGCCAGCCAGATGGAGCTCCGGTTGCCCCCAGCAGCGATGACGCCGACAGCACACCCCACTGGCTCCCCCACTTCCCTGTCCTCTTCCCAATGGCTAAATAAATTCCTTGTTCTCAGGCTCCTAACTCAGCGATGGTTTCCGGAGAAGCCCAATCCCCTGGACATGAGATTCTAGACCACTGCTGCCTGCAAACGAACAGGCCCCTCGGCCCTGTCACGGCGACTTTCCTTCTGGGAGGGGACATGGGGAAGGTAGCCGCTGGGTATGGGGCTCGGGGCAACCATCCGGAGAGCTGGCCTGGGTCTTCTGGGGTTTGGAGACCTGAAGGCAGGTGCCCAGCCAGCCGGGGTGTCTCAAGGCAGGAGGTGAATGCCACAGGCTGCGGCAGGAGGGGGGCCCAGGGTACCCACGGTTGGGGTGACCAGGGAGGGGAGCGGCTGAGAGCTCCTCCACCAGGAAGCCCCCAGCTCCGTCCTGGAACAGTGCCCAGTGTGGCCCAGGGCGGGAGTTTCCTGAGGGGCCACATTTCTTCGAAGAACCCACAAAACCCTGCAGGCGGCATCAGTACGTGGGTGGCTGCTTCCCTCAGAGAGTGTCGCAGTCACACCCTCCCAGGAGTCTCCCACATCCCCTGCCAGCCCCACCCCCACCATGGCTTGACGGAGGCGGGAAGAAGAAAGCACTTCCTGAAACCCCCAGGGCCCGGCTCCTGGGGGCCACACCAGTGTCACTACATCTGTGGCCACCTCGAATCGTCCCTGTCTTACTGATGTGGAAACTGAGGCCCAGATAGGGGCAGAGACGCCCCCACACCCCATGAGACTGCATAGCAAGTGCACGGCCTGGGACTCTCCCCATCCCACAGTTGTTCTTTTTCTTTTCTTTTCTTTTCTTTTTTTTTTTGAGACGGAGTTTTGCTCTTGTTGCCCAGGCTAGAGTGCAATGGAGCAATCTCGGCTCACCGCAACCTCCGCCCCCTGGTTTCAGCAGTTCTCCCGCCTCAGCCTCCCAAGTGGCTGAGGATTGTACCATTGCACAGGCATGCGCCACCATGCTCAGCTAATTATTTGTATTTTTAGTAGAGACGGGGTTTCTCCATGTTGATCAGGCTGGTCCCAAACTCCTGACCTCAGGTGATCCGCCGGCCTCGGCCTCCCAAAGTGCTGGGATTACAGACGTGAGCCACGGTGCCTGGCCTCCCCATAGCTGTTCTTATGAGCTTCCCCACTGCCCTCCAGGGCGTCCCAGCCGAGGGCCATGCCACACGGCTGCAGTCCTGCTCCATCTCTTGCCAGCTGTGAGATCCTGGAGAGCCGCTCAACCTCTCTGTGCCTCTGTCTGCTTATCTGAAAGATGGCGATGGTGGTGCTCAGCTCGTAGGGCCTTGGGAGGATGAATGCGCTGCTGTGCCAGGGTGTTGCTGCTCCTCCACACGCCCTGCAGACTTCTGCGGGAACTCCCAGGCCCAGCAGGCCACAGTCTTCCTCTGGGAAGCCATCCCTGACACCCACAGGCCGTGAGGCTGGGGCAGGTGCCGCTGTGGCCCCTGCTGATGGGGCTGGCTCTGGAGCACTTGGTGTAGATCGTGCCTCCCCCAGGGGCTCCTGGGGTTGACAGGGGGTGCTCAGGGAAGGAGAGGGCCTGGCCTAGGCACGAGGCCTACCTCTGAACTTCTGAGGCCCCAGCCCTTCCTCTGCCACCGCATCCTGGGGCCTTTATGAGCTGAGTCAGGTGTGGAGCTGGAGTTTCCCCGTAGCTATTTTGGGAGCAGAGCCGGTGCTGAGGCTAACCGAGGACACACCTGGGCATCGTTTCAGGCAGGTTAGTCAGGGCCTGACCCCATCCCTGCTCTGTCCCAGACACAAGTGGCCAGAGATGACTCCAGAGGCACGAGAGGCTAGAACCCTCCATGGCTCCCAACTGCCCTGCTAGAGTCTTGCTTCGACCACTGGCGTCCCCACAACAGGCCTGGCGGTGCACTGCCATCTGTTCTCATCTTTTCTCCCCTGCCTGCGCAAATACGACTCTCAGCAGCTGCGGGCCAGCCAGCCTTCCAGCCATTGCCAGGCCATTTCTTCTACCTGAAGGCCCCTCCCTGACAGCTCAGTCCGGGAGACTGCTCCCCACCGTGCCCTCTGGCCTGTCTGGATGTGCCCTTGACTTCCAGGGACCTGAGGGCCTGGCTCCAGCTTGTGGCCCTGGGTCAGATTCTCTCTGTCTCTCTCCCTCTTTACACACTCCCCTTTAATTGACACAAAAACCTGCCCAATGTCACATAGCCACGAGGGACATAGCGGGGCCCCGAACCCAGGCTGCAGCCTCTGTGGGGGAGGCTGGGAGTGCCCGGGGCCCGGGCAGGTGGCTGAGGACCTGGGTGGGAGGGGCCTCACCCAGCACAGGAAGCTGGAGGTGGTGGCAGCTTTGGAACTAACTTAAAGAGAGATAAAGAGGAAATACCTCTCAGGCCTCGCCCTGGCCCTGAACCTCCTTCACCTCCCACCCCACAGCCACACACACATCTCAGCCCCCAAACTGTCCCTCCAGCTTGCCTGGCCCTGTCACCTGTCTCCACATCTGACTGAATCTTACCCTAACACCTCCACAGCTCCCCACATGGCTTGGCATTTGAGGTCCTCCTGCCAGTGCCACACGCCACAGGTTGTCTCTCATTGTTCTCCCTTTGCTCATCCTGACCCTCTCCCAGGGACGCCTTTCTCTTTTTCTACTTAACCAACTCCTACACATCCTTCAAAACCTCACCCATTGCCACCTCTTCTGAGAAGCCTTCCCTGGGAAATCACCTTAATGCTCACTGTCTTCCCATGTAGTGGGTCCTTTATGTTGCCTTTCTCCCCCAGAACACGGCTGCTCTGACCCCTTGTGTCTTCAGCATCACCCGGGCTGGGCCCCCTGGAGCTGTGGCCAGTGTTTAGTGAATGACTAAGTGGCTGTGTCTCTGGGCTGCCTCAGCTGTCATTTAAAGTGTATCCCATTAGTTCGCATAGATTTCTTGGGCCCCATGCCTGTTCTGGAGCCATTCTCGGGGCAGCAGTGTTGGCTGCCACCCGCCCAGAGCCCAACGTGGGACATCCCTAGGCCGGCAGGTCCCAGGCCGGCAGGTCCCAGGCCGGCAGGTCCCAGCTGAAAGCCCAGGGCCTTGTCCTCTCTCAGGGACCTCCTGGACATCCTCTGGTGCTCAGGTCCTCAGGTGGAGGCCTGGGCTTGCCCTGACTCTGCCCCCACTCCGGGCAAGTCCTCAGAACTCAGTCTCCTGTGCCTGCCCAGGCTGGTGGCTTCTGTGGAGCCTGGGGGCCTCAGACAGAAAGACAGAAGCCCAGGAGTGAGGGGTTCCCATGGCAAGAAAGAGAGAGCCTCGGGGACGGGGTGGGGGGGTCCACTCACGGGTGGGGCTTGACGCGGATGTAGTTCTTGGGAATAAACCCCTCTACGCCCCGGAGCTCGGCCTTGTACCAGTTCTGGTCATCCTCCATGTTCAGGATCTGTGGGCAGGAGACACAAGGCCACGCCGTCACCGGAAGGAGCAACCATCAACCACGGAGATCCCACTACACGCCAGGCCCCAGGTGGGCTTCGCCTGCACTGGCTTCTGCGCCTACTCACAGAGATGGGCTGGGGGCCTGGGCCGGGACCTGCCCATAGTCACAGGGCTGAGTTAGAATCTGGTCCCGAAGTCCCGCCCACTCCCCAGCCCCAGGGCAGCCCAGCCTCAGGCGATCCTCGTAAGAGGTTTGGGGTGGCTGGACCGGACTCTCAGGATCTGCCACCGGGGGCCCTGCGGACCACAGGGTTTGGGGAACAGAAGTGGGGACCTGAGTCCCTTCCTGGGCTGTGCCCAAGTCTGGGAGGCCCGCAGCACCTGGATGCCATGCACCGAGCCTTGGGGTGAAGGTCGAGGGGTCCAGCCTGAGCACTGCCACCAGCGGTCACCTAGGGTCCCTCGCATTAAACAGCTCAGGGGTGACAATTCAGTGGGGGGATTTCAGGCTCTGGGAAGCAGACAAGGGGGCTCTTTGGTCTGAGACACACTGCTTCTCAGCCCTGGCATGACCTGCTTGGCCACACGGGCTCCTCTTCAGAGCCTGTGAGGCCCCTGTCGTCCCACAGGTGGGCCCGGAGGAACTGAAATAGCAGGACCGTGGGTGGGAGTCCCTGAGGGGGAGCAACCAAGTGATTGAGGTGGGGCGGGGCCAGGCCGGGGGGGGGGGGCATAGCAAGAGGGGGGGCTCCTTCCTCCCTTCCCTGAGCACGCCTTCCGTGTGTCCCCCAGATTCTCATACAGCCCCCCCAAGGTCAACATCACCAAATGCTATTTTACAGATGATGAAACTAAGGCCCAGAGAGGGGAAGTGACTTGGCCAAGGCCACACAGCAGGGGAGAGGCAGAGCCTGTTTGGTCAGCTAGAACTCTGAGGCCTGGGGCCTTTGGCTCACTGGGGGGTCCCGTCCCACCAATTTTCACCTCCAGTCCTCTCTGTCTCTGGACCCCAGCTTGAGGGGACATCTCTCCTGTCAGTTCTGGAGCAGGCTCCATGTCAGCTCCATCCTTTGGGGAGTACTTGTTGAGATAACAAATTGGGTATGGGGTACCGAAGGCTCAGGGCAGGCCAGTAACGGCACCCGCTCCAGCAGTGAGATTCTCCCAAGAGGAGCTGGGTTGGCGTCCTAGGGCCAGGCCTGAGGCCCCACCCTCACAGGTGGCCGCTGCAACCCCATCCCTGCCCCTGCTCTGTCCGCCAGGCCAGGCTGGCTCAGCCCCTTCCTTCCTGCCCCCGCAGCCTGGGCCAGGTCAGCAGCCCCAGGGGCGAACGGAAGCAGGTGGCTGACTCAGGGAAACTTTCACTCAACGCAAAACAAAACAGGCCATGTGCGGTGGCTCGAGACTGTGATCCAGGACTGGGAGGCTGAGAAGGACAGACCACCTGATGTCAGGAATTTGAGACTGGCCTTGCCAACATGGTGAAGCCCTGTCTACTAAAAATACAAAAAATGAGCCAGGTATGGTGGAGGAGCCTATAATCTCAGCTTCTAAGGAGGCTGAGGCAGGAGAATCACTTGAACCCAGCAGGTGGAGGCTGTGAGCTGACATCGTGCCACTGTACTCCAGCCTGGGCAACAGAGTGAGACTCCATCTCAACAAAACCAAACAAAATGAAACAACTCCCCCAGTCTAAGGAGAAAATGAGGGCCGGCAGGCCACACGCCATAGCCATGGATTCCAGGAGGACGCCCGGGAGCCTGAGGCTCCAGGACATTCTGTCTGCTTCTGACTCTCTCTGTGCCTTGGCCTCAGTGTTCTCATCTATCCAATGGGCACATTTATGGCCTGGTCTGCATGTGGCGATATGGACATGGGGTGGAATATACCTCATGAGATCCCTGCTTTATCTCCTTGTCATCTGCACTCAGAGGACCCAGGAATGTCCCGTTGGTTACATTAGCTGATTTCTAATTTTTTTTTTTTTTGAGATGGAGTCTCTGTTGCCAGGCTGGAGGGCAGTGGTGTGACCTCAACTCACTGCAACCTCTGCCTCCTGGGTTCAAGCAATTCTCCCACCGCAGCCTCCCAAATAGCTGGGACTACAGGCGCATGCCACCATGCCCAGCTAATTTTTGTATTTTTAGTAGAGACAGGGTTTCACCATGCTGGCCAGGCTGGTCTCAATCTCTTGACCTCACATGAGCTGATTTCTTACTGTGAACATTGTTCAAAAGCCCCAGACCCCCTGAGACCCGGGAATTCTCACAGGGGAGGGAGGCCAGCTCCGGAGGAGCACCACTGCTCAAGGTGAAAGGCAGCCCTTGACCTGCCCCGAGCCTTTGGCCCTGCGGTCCCACTTCACTGTCCCAGCCCGATGCAGTTGCTGCTTGACAGCACCCACTGTGTGCCAGGCGCCCCACGACAGAGCAGGGAACAAGGAGCTCACATTCCAGCGGGCAGACAGCCCACAAACAAGGAAGCAACAAGCAGGCCAGGCAGTTTAATGTAGCCGTGGGTGCTGTGAGAAACGGACATCAGGTGACAGGTGGAAAATGTCTGGCTGGGTGAGAGCGGGGACAGTGTCCACACAGGGGTGGTCCAGAAAGGCCTCTCTGAAGAGGTGACATGGGAGCTGAGACCCAAATTACAGGAAGGAACCAGTGGTAAGAAAATGTGGGGCATGGCTGGGCACAGTGGCTCACGCCTGTAATCCCAGCATTTTGGGAGGCTGAGACGGGCAGATCATGAGATCAGGAGATTGAGACCATCCTGGCCAGGACGGTGAAACCCCATCTCCACTAAAATACAAAAAAACTAGCCATGCGTGGTGGCGGGCACCTGTGGTCCCAGCTACTCGGGAGGCTGAGGCAGGGGAATCGCTTGAACCCAGGAGGGGGAGGTTGCAGTGAGCCGAGATGACACCCTGCGCTCCAACCTGGCGACAGAGCAAGACTCTGAGAAGGAAAAAGAGAAAGAGAGAGACAGAGAGAAAAGAAGGAAGGAAGGAAGGAAGGAAGGAGAGAGAGACAGAAAAAAGAACGAGAAAGAAAGCAAGCGTAGGGAACAGTGTCCCAGGCAGAGGGAAAAGCCAGTGCCAAGGCTGTGAGGTGGGGGCAGGCTGTGTCCCCGAGACAAAAAGGAGGCCAGGGTGTGTGGGGCTGAGGGAAGGAGGGCAGGTGTCATGAGATGGACAGCTGCTGAGTCATGGCCGCCGCTCAAGGCCAGCTGAGTGACGATGGAGGCCTGGGCCGGAGGAGTCTTCAGGTGGGCTTTGCCAGAGTTGCCACAAGACAGTGAGGAGCTGCAGAAAGCAGGTGCAGGAACCCCGCTGGCTGAGCTGGGTCTGGGCCGTCGCCCGTTCCCACGGAGATGTCAAGGTGACAAGGGCTTCCTGAGTCTGGGTCTCGGCGTCCAGGCTGCTCGTGGGGAGATGGCAGTGAAGCCACCACACACATGCCCCTCCAGCTGGCCACGGCAGGGGCATGCCGTGCACCCAGACACGCCTGGTCCATCAGGGAGGGGGGTTTTGTCCCAGGGAGGTGACGTTTGGGGCCATTTATCCAGAGTGAGTCTATGAGCCGCTGAGTTTTCAACCAAGACCAAGGTTGAGATTTGAAGAACGGGCTTCACTGCCCACTCTTCCAGGTTGGACTTGCTCTGCAGGCAGGCGGTGGAGCGGCAGGGGATGACCCACAGGGAGCGTTGGACAAGAGGACAGGATGGTCACGGAGCTCAGCCTTCACCCCAGCCACCTGATCCCTCCAAGCCCGGCTCCGTGCTCCCTGCGCGCCCTGCTCCCTCCCAACACCAAACCTGGGTCTAAAGACCTCGAGGTGCTCTCAGACGAGAAACCAAGACTTGGACCCCCGCAGAGGGCCATGCCTGGGCTCGCAGCCCCAGTGCTCAGCCTGCCCCGTCCCCATCTGGCCACATGTCCACGAGGCCCACGGCCAGCACTGCAGTGATCTTAGGTGCCAGCACCCCAACATAGAGAAGGAGGAATTGCTCCTTCTCCTCTGGACCTCAACCCCCAGCCCAGCACAGACCAGGCGCAGGTTCTAGTCAAAGGCACACAGCTTCAAAACTGACTCCATACCAAGCAGGTCATGTCGCCTCCCTGTGCCTCAGTTTAGTCACCTGTGCAATGGGGGTGCCAGTCCCCATTGCTTAAACGGGACATGGGGCGTGCTGCTGAGTTCAGGGCCTGGCTATAGCGGGGTGATGTGCTTGAAGCCTGTGGCCAAGATCAGCGCCCAGAGGGGCAACCAGTCTGACACCCATTGCTCCAGGGGGGAGACTGAGGCCCAGGGAAGGGCAGTGACTTCCTTAGGGTGGTTTAGCGGTGGCTCCAGTGCACAAGGCTTGGCATGGCCAGTCCTAGAATCCTGGGCCTGGCTTTCACATGCAAACGCTTTCCAGAGACAGATCCCACAGGCCCATCTGTCTAGACAGTCTTGAAAGACGGCAATATCTGTCAGAAGCGGCCCAGACAAGGAGAAATGAACTGCAGTATTTCCCCTTTTCTCCACACTACTGGGAAGCTCATCCTTGACGCCTTCATCATAGCTATTTTAGCCCTACTAGGTGAGCGTGTGTGCTTGTTTCTCTCCTAAGACCTCTCCTCCCTCGTTCTCCCTCTGTCCTTCGTTCCCGTATTCTGTCTGCCTCTCTCTCTAGCTCTCATTCTCTCCCTTTCTCAACAATTTTCTTTTCAAACATTTTCCTGGGAAGCTGGGGGTTGAACTAGCTCCGGCCAGACACTGTGGTAATATCTCATCGAATCCTCGCAGTAGCCCCAAAGGAGGGCCATTAGTTATCTCCCCATTTCCCAGATGGAGAAACTGAGGCTCCGAGGGAGGAGGTGGCTTGTCCAGAGTCACACAGCCAATAACTGGAGAGGCTGGGCCTGTCTCCTGGTGGCCACTGTCTGCTTGGGATGGTCCCAGGCCCCCAGTGCCTAAATCTACCCCCACCCCATGTGGGGCCAACTCAGCTGGCTCCAGCCCCCCTACCTTGAGCGTGTCTCCCTTGTTGAAGGCCAGCTCGTCGCTCTCTGTGGCCTGAAAGCTGTACAGGGCCACGGACTCCATGCCGCTGCTCCGGGCTCCAGCAGCTGGGCTCAGAGCTGGGCCGACAGCTTCCTGCTTCCTCTGCAGCTGAGGACCGTCTTCCTTTGTTTTGAGTGCGTGTTTGTTCTTTTGAAGTGGAGACTGAAACTGCCCCTGATGGGGGAGAAACAGGAAACAGAGACATGTCACAGAACAGAGAGGGCTTGTGGGCCAGCTCGGTCCCTGCCTCGGCCCCCAGATGCCAGGAATGGCGCCGGGGGAGTCTCCCTGAAGCTCTAGGAGTGGGGCCCCCTTGTGCCCACGTTCTGTCATCTGGAGGATGGCAAAGCCGTCCTGCTGGCTCAGGCTCTGAGTCTCACGGCACCAGATACTGGCCCCCAATTCACCAATTTGCCAAAGACCGTCCATCTTTCCCTAAACCCTGGTGCCTCTTGTAATGCCCTAGGCCCTGGCACTCAAGGCCCTTTCGAGCCACTACCTCCATCTGCCCCTACAAACAGCCCCATTCTCATCCTGTGCCATCTTCTTCGCTCTGAAGAAACCCTGGGCTTCAGCCACTGCAAGGGGCCACACCACACTCTCATTTCAACCCTGGACTTTTCTACATGCAGTTCCTCTGCCTAGTGTTCTCCTCTTTCTGCACCCAGGAGACTCCTATTCATCCACCAAAGCCCAGCTCAAAATGTACCTTTCCTGGTTTAAACACTGGGCACCTTAGGTGAGACTTAATTCTTAAGGTCAAGAAGAATTGTAGGCCGGGTGCGACGGCTCATACCTGTAATCCCAGCACTTTGGGAAGCCGAGCCGGGGGGAATCACTGGAGGTTAGGAGTTCGAGACCAGCCTAGCCAACATGGTGAAGCCCCATCTCTACTAAAAATACAAAAAATTGCAGGGCACGGTGGCGTGTGCCTGTAGTCCCAGCTACTCGGGAGGCTGAGGTGGGAGGATCTCTTGAGTCCAGGAGTTCTGGGCTGTGGTGAGCTATGCCGATCAGGTGTTCGCACTAAGTTCGGCATCAATATGGTGACCTTCCGGGAGTGGGGGCCACCAGGTTGCCTAAGGAGGGGTGAACTGGCCCAGGTCAGAAATGGAGCAGGTCAAAACTCCCATGCTGATCAGTAGTGGGATCACGCCTGTGAATAGCCACTGCACTCCAGCCTGGGCGACATAGTGAGACCCCGTTTCTAAAATAAATAAATAAAATAGAAAAAATTAGCCAGGCGTGGTGGCGCGTGTCTGTAATCCCAGCTACTCAGGAGGCTGAGGCATGAGAATCGCTTGAACCCTGGAGACAGAGATTGCAATGAGCCAAGATTGTGTCATTGCTCTCCAGCCTGGGTGATAGAGGGAGACTCCTTCTCAAAAAGAAAGAAAGAAAGAAAGAATTGTAAATAAACCTCTACCTTTCCGTAGTGGATTTGTTATAGGCGGTGGCGTCAGTGTGGCAATTCTGAAACTGTTTTGCAAGTGTTGAAGGATACAGCACAAGTGGACAGGCACAGCTCCATCGTTTGGAACCAGGGTTTGCCCTGGGGAAGAAGGAAGACTGACAGGGAAGGAAAACCAGGGCAAGCCCTGTGCTGCTGCATGGACCTTGGGTCAATCTGTGTGAAGTCACATTTTTTCCTGTAAAGAAGTTTTTCTTCCTTCATTTATATCAATATGGACTCACGGTTTCATATTTTAGCCAGTGGATTATAATCCAATACTATCTCATTGATTTTGGTGCTCAAAATGCCCCTGATTAGGCCGGTAGGGTCTCCTTCAAGCTGGCTCCTCACCCGTTCCGCACTGCCATGTCATTCTATGAACACGGCCTGACCTTCTGGCCAATACTATGTTCAAGACTCACCTGGAATGTTTCCTGCTCCATCCCTGGAATCAGTCATCTCTCCGAGGAGGGAGAGGGTGGGATTTGTAGCACCAGATGGGATTCTGGAACTCGGATTGATCAGGGTGTGAGGTGAGCTCACTGCTACTGCCGTGCCGTGGCTTCCAGCCCCTCTTGCAGACAGAGCTGGGAGGAAATGTTATACATATGTAGGTATGTGTGTGTATGTTTAAATACATGTATATAACATGAGGTTTTAGAAATGTATTTTCTTTTTTTTTTTTTTTTGATACAAAGTCTCGCTCTGTTACCAGGCTAGAGTGCAGTGGTATGATCTTGCTCGCTGCAACCTCTGCCTCCTGGGTTTAAGCGATTCCCCTGCTTCAGCCTCCCTAGCAGCTGGGATTACAGGTACCAGCCACCAGGTCCAGCTAATTTTTGTATTTTTAGTAGAGATGGGGGTTTCACCATGTTGGCCAGGATGGTCTCGATCTCCTGACCTTGTGATCCGTCTGCTTCGGCCTCCGAAAGTGCCGGTATTACAGGCGTGAGCCACTGTGCCCAGCCAGAAATGTTTTCTAGTGGACAGAGCATCTTCACATTTCTATATTCATGTCCATGTCTCTATGTAGATATCAATAATAGATTAAGAACTATGAATGAATCAAATGTGAAGTGCTGGGCAAAACCCCATTTCTACCAAAAACAAAACCAAAAATTAGCCAGGGGTGGTGGTGTGCACCTGTAGTCCCAGCTACTCAGGAGGCTGAGATGGAAGATCACTTGAACCCAGGAGGTGGAGGTTGCAGTGAGCTGAGATAGCACCACTGCACTCCAGCCTGGGCAACAGAATAAGACCATGTCTCAAAAAAAAAAAAAAAAAATCAAACGTGAACTGCTGAATGCAGGTGAAGGGAATACAGGTGGCATTGTACCACTCTCACAGCTTTTCTGAACGTTTGAATCTTTTCTATATGGAAAGTGAAGAAGGTGGCCCGGGTGTGGTGGCTCATGCCTGTAGTTGACAGGAAAATAGGGGAGATGACAGCGGCATGCCAGTAATCCCAGCACACTGGGAGCTGAGGCAGGCAGATCACTTGAAGTCAGGAGTTGGAGACCAGCTTGGCCAACATGGCAAAACCCTGTCTCTACTAAAAATACAAAAAATTAGCTGGGCATGGTGGTGGGCACCTGTAATACCAGCTACTTGGGAGGCTGAGATGTGAGAGCGCTTGAATCCAGCAGGCAGAGGTGGCAGTGAGCCAAGATCACACCACTGCACTACAGCCTGGATGACAGATCAAGACTCTGTCTCCAAAAAAAAAAAGAGTGGAGAAGATATTCGTGAATCTCCAGTTATCTTGAAACAAAAGGTTTAAAAAATAAAGTTGAGGCCGGGCGCAGTGGCTCACCTCTGTAATCCTAGCACTTTGGGAGGCTGAGGTGGGCGGATCACCTGAGGTCAGGAGTTCAAGACCAGCCTGGCCAACATGGTGAAACCTCATCTCTACTGAAAATAAAAATTAGCTGGGCATGATGGTGTGCACCTCTAATCCCAGCTACTCAGGAGGCTAAGGCAGGAGAATTGCTTGAACCTGGGAAATGGAGGTTGTAGTGAACCGAGATCACGCCATTGCACTCCAGCCTGGGCGACAAAGTAAGACTCTGTCTCAGAAAAAAAAAAAAAAAAAAAAAAAAAAAAAAAAGGCCGGGCACAGTGGCTCATGCCTGTCTGTGATCCCAGCACTTTGGGAGGCCAATGCAGGCAGATTGCCTGAGGTCAAGAGTTTGAGACCAGCCTGGGCAACACGGTGAAATCCTGTCTCTTTAAAAAAAAAGTTGAGGGGAAAGCAGGGAGGATGACAGCTGCCCCCCGCTTCTCTGGAGTCCCTGAGCCAACCAGGCAGGATGGAGCTGGCCCTGACCTCACCCAGCCCCATTCCAGGGCTCCTCCATGCTGCCCTACTCAGAGACCCCTCCCTTCTGGCTGCCCCCGACCCCAAGGGTGACAGGATGTTATAAGGCGGCTCTTCCCGGCTCAGATGCAGCTGAGGTTTCAAAGCCTCCGAATGATGCAATGGAGGGGTGGGGATCTGCCCCCACCTCAGTTTTGAGGTGCTTCCTGCCACATGAGGAGAGGAGGACTTCCCCTCATGAAGCTGAACGTGTGTCCCCTGGGGCTGGTGGGACAGACAGCTGGTTTATTTTTATGTGTTTTAGAAGTATTTGTTCTCATACATGAGGCCAACAAACATATGAAAAAATGGTCATCATCACTGATCATTAAAGAAATGCAAATCAAAACTACATTGAGATACCATCTCACGCCAGTTAGAACGGCGATCATTAAAAAATCTGGAGACAACAGATGCTGGAGAGGATGTGGAGAAATAGGAACACTTTTATACTGTTGGCGGGAGTGTAAATTAGTTCAACCATTGTGGAAGACAGTGTGGCGATTCCTCAAGGACCTAGAAATAGAAATTCCATTTGACCCAGCAATCCCATTACTGGGTATATATCCAAAGGATTATAAATCGTCCTACTATAAGGACACATGCACACGAAGGTTCATTGCAGCACTGTTTACAATAGCAAAGACCTGGAACCAACCCAAATGCCCATTGATGATAGAATGGACAGGGAAAATGTGGCACATATACACTATGGAATATCATGCAGCCATAAAAAATGATGAGTTCGTGTCCTTGTAGGGACATGGATGAACCTGGAAACCATCATTCTCAGCAAACTGACAGAAGAACAGAGAATCAAACACAGCATGTTCTCACTTATAGGCAGGTGTTGAACAATGAGAACACATGGACACAGGGAGGGGAGCATCACACACTGGGGTCTGTTGGGGGAACCAGGGGAGGGACAGCGGGAGGTGGGGAGTTGGGGGAGAGAGAGCATGGGGAGAAATGCCAGATGTGGATGATGGGGAGGAAGGCAGCAAACCACACGGCCATGTGTGTACCTATGCAACAATCTTGCATGTTCTTCACATGTACCGCAAAACCAAAAACGCAATAAAAAAAAAAAAAAGAATTATTTGTTCTCTGCCAAGTCCTTTACAAAGAGGTAAGTGACCAACAGTTGGTAGATGTCAGGGCTGGGGTTCAAATCTAGACAGGCCTAAGGGCCAAACCATGCCTGCAACTCCTTCACCGCATGGCCCCAACCCTGAGGACTCACGCCCAGCGTGGCTCAGGCCAGAGCTGCGAGCCTGGGCTGTCTACTGTACTGCGAGCTCAGGGAATGGAGTGAGGTGAGCAGCAAAGCTTTGTTAGAGGATAAATCTGCCCCGATTCCACGAGACCAGAGATGACCCCACAAATGGGACTTGACCGGGCGTACCCTTGAGGACTGCAGGACCCCAAATGAGGCAGACGCTGGGGCCTGGAATGAGAAGCCATCAGAAGCTGGAGGCTTGGGCCAGGCATGGTGGCTCATGCTGCAATTCCAGCACTTTGAGATACAAAATACAAAAGTTAGCTGGGCATGGTGGTGGGTGCTTGTAATCCCAGCGACTCAGGAGGCTGAGACAGGAGAATCACTTGACCCTGGGAGGCGGAAGTTGTAGTGAGCCAAGATCGCATCATGGTACTCTAGCCCAGGTGACAAGAAAACGCCATCTCAAAAAAAAAAAAAAAAAAAAAAATTAGCTGGGCCTGCTGGTGCATGCGTGTGATCCTAGCTGAGGCAGGAGAATCACTTGAACCCAGGAGGCAGAGGTTGCAGTGAGCCAAGATCCTGCCATTGCACTGCATCCTGGGCAACAAGAGCAAAGCTCCGTCTCAAAAAAAATAAATCAAGAAGGAGTTGTGGAGACCGAGGTTTTGTTGTGCAGATGAAGCCTCCAGGTAGCTGGCTGCAGAGAGAATAGAGTGTCAATGTTTCTTATCAGATGTGAAGAGTCTGTTCTATCAGTAATTCCAAGAGTGAGGAGGTTACAATGAGGCCTGTCCGGCTCCCCCTTCCTATCATGCCCTGAACTCATTTTCAGGTTAACTTTGGAATGCCCTTGCAGAGAGAAGGAGCCCATTCAGATGGTTGAGAGGCTTGAGATTTTGGTTTTGGTTTACAGAGGTCCCTTGAAAGTTGCTCACAGGAGGAAAAACCAGCTCTGGCCTCTGGCCACACGAGCCAGGGCAGACACAACCACTGCCTTGGTGTTGAAACCCTAGCCCCTGTGACCAGCTGAATAATGGGCCCAAAGACATCCGGGTCCTGATCCCGAGAACTTGGAATGTTCTCTTACATGACAAAAGGGACTTCGAAGGTATGTCTGTGTTAAGGGTCTTGAGATGGGATGGAAACCACAGTTTCAATGCAGTCTGAGTTCTGTAATTATTAGGCTGGACTGATTACTAGACCCTGGGACACTCCAGAGAGGCTGGCTGGGGTTTTTTCATCAACAGAGATTGGCTGAAGCACCTGAGGGAACTCCCTGAATTTTTTTTGAGACAGAGTTTTGCTCTTGTCACCTGGGCTGGAGTGGAGTGATGTGAGACCAGCCTGGCCAACATGGTGAAACCCTGTCTCTACAAAAAATACAAAAATTAGCTGGGCATGGTGGCGAGCGCCTGTAATCCCAGCTACTTGGGAGACTGAGGCAGGAGAATCTTGTTAAGTAGATGAAGCTCCGTAGATATTCTATTCGACTGAACAGAAGAGACCCTCTCTGGGCTAAGGGGTCACCATCCTGAAAAACTGAATTTCTGACCATGACGGGACACAGTGCATGCCTCTTTATACCACTTCCCTTTTGGGGTTTAAGCACAGCTGTCCAGCATTCACATTAAAATGGAGATGCTAAGACTGACTCTCTGTGGCAAGGAGATACCAAACCCCAATCTGACTCATAGCACCACATGACAGACAGCAGACTCTCAAAGGAATCCAAGTATTTTACCCCAAAACATATTTCTTTGACATATTTTGAAATGACCCTGCAAAGCTGTGTTTTGTCAGTGAAATTTGCATCTGTCAAAAATCTCCATTAGGGCCAGTCGTGGTGGCTCATGCCTGTAATTCCAGCAGTTTGGGAGGTTGAGGTGGGCGGATCACCTGAGGTCGGGTGTTCGAGTCCAGCCTGACCAACATGGAGAAACCCCGTCCCTACTAAAAATACAAAATTAGCCAGGTATGGTGGCATGTGCCTGTAATCCCAGCTATTGGGGAGGCTGAGGCAGGAGAATCACTTGAACCAGGGAGGAGGAGGTTGCACTGAGCTGAGATCATGCCATTGCACTCCAGTCTGGGTAACAAGAGCAAAATTCCATCTTAAAAAAAAAAAAAAGGTGAGGCCGAGGTGTTTGAACTGAGACCATGCCCTCTCTCACCCTTCCTCTCAGCTCAGTGAGGCTGAGACTCTGGACAGCTGCAGCCAAGAACGTGGGGTCCCCTGCCACCTCCAGACTGAGGAAACAGGGCTCCTTCTGCCCCCAGCTCCCAGGAGTGGGGCTTTCCTCCCAGGAAGAACAGGACATCAATTTTCTACTCTACCCCAGCTACCTGTCGCTGAGGCTAAGACCTGAGTGAGTGTAGCCAAGAGTTGGGGGCCCAGCCCCCCTCGTGGAACAGAGGCTCTGCCTTGGGTGCAGTGTACTGCAAATGCTAGGCCCTGATCACCCCAGCCCTGGCTCATGTGGAAGCAGCTCCACACCGGGAGAGGCAAACTTCGAGGACCGCAGGCCATTGCCCCCTCTCCCACCAAGTGCCCAGCCCCTAGCGCGGGGTGTCACTCAGAGAGAAGCTTGCCAAAGTCTCCATCCCCAGCTCCAGGGCCCTGGCTCAGAGAGATTTTTGTGGGATGAAGAAACGAGACTTCCTAATCTCTTCCCAAAGCCACTGACTTCATTTGCTGCAGAGAATGAAAAAATTCAAGCCAAAAAGGTGCTTTTGTTTTTGTTTTGTTTGAGGTGGAGTCTCACTCTGCCACCCAGGCTGGAGTGCAATGGCGCCATCTCGGCTGGCTGCAACCTCTGCCTTCCAGGTTCAAACGGTTCTCCTGCTTCAGCCTCCCAAGTAGCTGGGATTACAGGCGCCCACTGCCATGCCCAGCTAAAATTTTTTTTACTATTATTTTTTTTAGTAGAGATAGGGTTTCACCATGTTGGCCAGGCTGATCTTGAACTCCTGACCTCAGGTGATCCACCCGCCTCAGCCTCCCAAAGTGCTGGGATTACAAGAGTGAGCCACCGCGCCCAGCCCAAAAGGTGCTTTTGAGAATAGTAGAGGTTATGGTGGGAGGTAATTGGGAGAAGATTCAAGACACAAGCTGAACTCTAGGCTGCTCATTTGCAGGAGAGACCAGGGAATAACACCAGTAGAGGGAGCCCTCCAGAGGTCAGGACAAAGCAGACATGGACCTCACACATGATTCCTCCCAGGGAGCCAGACTTGATAGCATCAGGATGTAGAGCAGGGCACTATAGGAAATGATAAAGCAATTCATTGGCCACTTGCAGAGCTTATTTCAACCAAGCAAGGATTAAAAAAAAGAAGAAGAAGAAAAGAAAGGAAAGGAAAAGAATAGAAAAGAAAAAAAACCAGGTGCGGTGGCTCACGCCTGTAATCCCAGCACTTTGAGAAGCCGAGGCAGGCGAATAATGAGATCAGAAGTTCGAGAGCAGCCTGGCCAACATGGTGAAACCCAGTCTCTACTGAAAATGCAAAATTTAGCTGGGTGTGGTGGTGCACACATGTAATCCCAGCTACTTGAGAGGCTGAGGCAGGAGAATAGCTTGAACCCAGGAGGTAGAGGTTGCAATGAGTCGAGATCACACCATTGCACTCCAGCCTGGTGACAGAGCAAGACAATACTCCAAAAAAAAAAAAAAAAAAAAGAAAGAAAGAAAATGAAAAGACAACCTATAGAATAGAAGAAAATATTTGCAAATCAAAAATCTGGTGAGAGTCTCATACCCAGAATATACAAGAACTCATAGAATTCAATAGCGGAACACAAACAACCCTATTTAAAAATGGGCAAAGGGGCCGGGCGCGGTGGCTCATGCCTGTAATCCTAGCACTGTGGGAGGCTGAGGGGGGCAGATCACCTGAGGTCAGGAGTTCAAGTCTCTACTAAAATACAAAAATTAGCTGGGCATGATGACCGGTGCCTGTAATACCAGCCACTCAGGAGGCTGAGACGGGAGACTTGCTTGAACCCGGGAGACAGCGGTTGCCGCGAATGGAGATTGAACCACTGCACTCCACCTGGGCAGCTGAGCAAGACTACGTCTCAAAAAAAAAAAAAAAAAAAGGCAAAGGATGCTAAAAGACTTTTCCCCAAATAAGGCCTACAGATGGCTCCCAGCTCATGAAAGATGCTCCGCCGCATTTGTCATTAGGGAAATGTAAGTTGAAGCCACAATGAGAGCCCCTTCCCCTCCCTAGGATAGCTAGGAAGCCATGCCTGCTGTCTTGATGACCCCGGGCCCCTGTCTGCTGCCTGCCCATGCTGGTCCTTGAGCTCCACTGAGTGGACTCATTGCTGGCTCCTGGCACTACCAAGCTGTACTCTGGAACACCTCGGTATTCCTAGAGTGAAAAGACTCATTCATTATGGTTAGTCAGATCCTTCCAGGGCTAAGAGACCCTCCAGGGTGGCCCCAGGGTGGCCCCCGTCTGTCCCTAACTTTGGATCCTGAAAAGGTAGCCCTGAGTTCTGCCCAGTTTGGTCCTTTGAGGGTGAGCAGGAGATCCTGCTATTACTCAAGCCTGGCTTTTCTGGGCATGTAAGTTGGGGGACAGTGGGGATCACAGCTCAGGAACCACTCCTGCAGCCCCAAGAGCCTCTCCCACCCCACAAGTCCACCCTTGACCTCTTCTCTGAGCACCAAATGCCTCTTGGGCGCCACCCCCTGGACGTTCTTCAGATGTACAACGGCCCCAATACAACTCATTTCATTGATCCTCCTCCTGTGTCCTCCACTCGGCTTCCTCCGTCTCCTCTCCTGACGGGTCCCTCACCTGTCGAGTTGCTCATGTAGGATCCTGGACTCCCCTGCAAAAAGTACCCCCCCACCCCACCCCCATTACTACAATCCCTACGTCAAATAGTCACTAGGCCTGAAGCCACACTTCACTGAGCGTGATTGAGTTTTTTTTTTTTTTTTTTTTTTTGAGACAGAATTTCGCTCTTGTTACCCAGGCTGGAGTGCAATGGCGCGATCTCGGCTCACCGCAACCTCCGCCTCCCGGGTTCAGGCAATTCTCCTGCCCCAGCCTCCTCAGTAGCTGGGATTACAGGCACGCGCCACCATGCCCAGCTAATTTTTTGTATTTTTAGTAGAGACGGGGTTTCACCATGTTGACCAGGATGGTGTCGATCTCTTGACCTCGTGATCCACCCGCCTCGGCCTCCCAAAGTGCTGGGATTACAGGCTTGAGCCACCGCGCCCGGCCGTGATTGAGATTTGTGTTCTCAGCACCCCAGTCCCCCTTCCTTCCAGTCCGTTCCCATCTTGAGACTGAGAGCTAGAAGGTGGGCTCTCCTGCCTGATATTTGAGTCTGTGCAGGGGCTTATGAGAGCGACCTAGAAGGGAGGGGCAGAGGTCAGGGCCCTAGGGACACAGCAGGAGGAGCCAGGAGAGAGAGGAAAGCTTCCCATGCTAGGGGCAAGCCAGGGTCTGGGGTCCTTCTCAGGACTCAAGATGTGGAAAAAAGCCCTCCCTCCCCGTGCAGAGGAAGGGAAGGGAATGGCAGGGCCCTCCCAAGGGAAAGCCCATGGGCAGTGTGGGCAGAGATGCCCAGGGCACCTGTGAGCAAGGCGAAGAGAAACGGCACAGGGCTTGCACGTGATTAGGGCCAACCTAGACATTAGAACCAAAGAAAAAAGCACAAACCCAGTCAGCTGGAGGCAAGCAACAAACAGCAGCAAACTCCCCGCCAGTGCTCTGACTAGAAAAAATAAGAACCGGGCGCAGTGGCTCACACCTGTAGTCCCAGCACTTTGGGAGGCTGAGGCTGGCAGATCACGAGGTCAGGAGTTCGAGACCAGCCTGATCAATATGGTGAAACTCCCGTCTCTACTAAAAATACAAAAATTATGCAGGCGTGGTGGTGGGCGCCTGTAGTCCCAGCACTTTGGGAGGCTGAGGCTGGCAGATCACAAGGTCAGGAGTTCGAGACCAGCCTGGCCAATATAGTGAAACCTCGTCTCTACTAAAAATACCTAAAAAATTAGCTGGGCATGGTGGCAGCTACTTGGGAGGCTGAGGCAGGAGAATTGCTTGAACCCGGGATGCAGAGGTTGTAGTTTGCTGAGATTGCACCACTGCACTCCAGCTTGGGCAACAGAGTGAGAGTCTGTCTAAAAAAAAGAAAAAGAAAAAGAAAGTCCCAAGTGAAGAGAGTGATAAGAATGATCCAGGCCTTTGAGGTGGTTACACCTGTAACCCCAGCACTTTGAGAGGCCGAGACAGGAAGACCCCTGAGCCCAGGAGTTGGAGACCAGCCTGGGCAACACAGCAAAACCCCATCGCTACCCAAAATACAAAATTAAGCCAAGCATGGTGGTGTGCACCTGTGGGAAGCTGAGGTGGGAGAATCGCTTGAGCCTGGGAGGTGGAGGCTGCAGTGAGCCAAGCATTGCACTCCAGCCTGGGCAACAGAGCAAGACCTTGTCTCAAAAAAAAAAAAGAAAATAAGAAAATAATCTAGGTGAGCACAGTGGCGCATGCTAGTAATCCAAGAACTTTGGGAGGCTAAGATGGGAGGATCCTTTCAGACCAGGAGTTAGAGACCAGCCTGGGCAAAATAGTGAGACCCTGTCTTTGCAAAAATAAAAAATAAAAATTGCTTAATTAGCTGGGGATGGTGGTGCACATCTGTAGTCCAGCTACTTGATGGGGGCTGAGGCGGGAGGATTGCTTGAGCCCGTGAGGTCGAGGCTGCAGCGGGCCATCATGACACCACGGCACTCCAGCCTGAGCTGAGACCCTGTCTAAAAAAAAAAATCCAAAAGAAGGATAATTGGTGTCCCTGAAGAAGGGAATCCAACAGTGAATATGAAAAACGATTTTCACATATGTAACAGGAAATAGTCCCTGAAATAAAGAACTGAATTGTTGATATTAAGGATATACCACATACCAGAAAAATTTAGTACAGAAAATTTGTGCATAACAAGAGGAACATATCCCAGTAGAGTTTCATGAATAAGGAAAAAGTTCTTCCCCTACTCAAATGGAAAGTTCAGGTCATGTACCAAGGTGGGGGCGGGGAAGCCAGGTGGCCCTCAGCCTTCTCCATAGCAACATTTCATGCCAGAAGACCATACAGCAAAGCCACAGGGTTCTGAGGAGGAGGGTGGACCAAGAATATGATTGTCAGCAGCTCACCTGAGCTGGAAGGAAGAGAGGTGAGCTCTCAGGGATCACAGTAGCCAATGAAAGCAACAAGCCCAGAATGAAAGCCGGAACCCTCTCATCACTTACTGCAAATAAGCAAGAGGCTAAAACTGAGAAGACACCACGTCTCCCTGCTTCATTCCCCGCTCAGATCGGTACACGGTGGAGGCCAGGTGAATCAGCACAGACATGGGGTGTCTCTCTGCAGAGGGAGCCCCAACAAAAGGATCCCTCGTGTGAACCCAGGGGTAGGGGTACCAAGGGGGAAGCCTCAGAGGGAAGCTCCCGGTACTGAGTCAGAGCAGAGAAAGCACCGTCAGGCCTCCCCTCCTCCTCTCAACAAGGAGGGCTCCACAGAGGCACCCGAACACCTCCGCCCAAGCCTGGACAAAGAGACCCAGGCAGGACCCCAGCGCCTGGTGTGCCAGTGTGCGAAGACCCACCGTGGGCTGAGCCTGTGACTGCAGATCCCTTCAGAGGCTGCTGTGCCCTGGCTGTGCCCCTAGTTGGTGTGCAGAGGGCAGCTGCTCCCAGAGGCCTGCCAGGGAAAGCCTCTGTCCCCCCCCCGGGGGGCATGATGGTTTTTTTTTTTTTTTTTTTTTTTTTTTTTTTTTTAGATGGAATCTCGCCCTGTCGCCCAGGCTGGAGTGTAGTGGTGTGATCTCGGCTCACTGCAACCTCTGCCTCCTGGGTTCAAGCGATTCTCCTGTCTCAGCCTCCCGAGTAGCTGGGATTACGGGCGTCCGCCACCATGCCCTGCCAATTTTTTGTATCTTTAATAGAGACAGGGTTTTATCATGTTGGCCAGGCTGGTCTCAAGCTCCTAACCTTGTGATCTACCGGCCTTGGCCTCCCAAAGTGCTGGGATTACAGGCATGAGCCACCGTGCCCAGCATTCATTTTTTTCTTTTTTTTTTTCACCAAGAGCTGGACTCCTCAATTATAACCAGAGGTCAGATGACAAAATGCCAATCAAGTTTCATTTGACTGTTAGTTTAGTTTGATTGTCAAGTGTTAGTCATGAATCTATTGCTCACAGCTCCAAAAGCATCTTTCAATATATCTGTATGATAAAGGAATTCCTTTAAACTTTTTTTTTTTTTTTTTGAGACGGAGTTTCACTCTTGTCACCCAAGCTGGAGTGCAGTGGCACAATCTTGGCTCACTACAACCTCCGCCTCCCAGGTTCAAGTGATTCTCCTGCCTCAGCCTCCTGAGTAGTTGGGATTACGGGAGCTGGCCACCACACCCAGCTAATTCTTGTATTTTTATTAGAGATGGGGTTTCACCATGTTGGCCAGGCTGGTCCTGAACTCCTGACCTCAGGTGATCCATCCACCTCAGCCTCCCAAAGAGCTAGGATGACAGGCGTGAGCCACTATGCTCAGCCCGCCCCTTTAAGCGTTTTTACTTTGAAGTGAAGACAGCATTAATTCTTTTTAGTAGAGCAATCTGTAGGCAGAGGCTGCTTGTACTGTATGGCATAGGGGAAGGAGAGGGTCAGCTGCGTGTGTGAGGACACCTGATGGCGCCTGGCAGCCTCAGCCCAGAATCCAATCCCTCTGCACCCTACGGTAGCCTCAGCCCAGTGATAAGCTTCCCCAAGCCTCTCAAACACAGAAAGCAAAGCCCCTCTGTGGTCTGCACACGGCTGCCTGGGCTTGGAGGGTCACACACCACGCAGCCACTTCCCCTGCAAGCCCCAAAAGGACAGCATGCTGTGAGATCCCCTGTCCACCACCTGCATTCGAGAGGCACCTGTCGTTTGTCCAGCAGCTCCAGACCAGCTCCATTCTCACTAAACCAGAGAACATCTCTGCTTTCTGCTGGCCAGACTGTACCATCCCCAGTGAGAGCTGGACCTTTTCCAAGTTTGGGCTTCCTCAAGTATTCTCCCTCGGCACCAGGGTACCACGGAGAGTTCCCTTCTATTTTAGGATTACTCCTCTATCGTAGTTAATGATTCCTACTCAATTTGTTGTGTGCAATCTCCTGATTAGACCCAAATTGTTACACTCATGAAATACCGCAACCCCTCAGACCTTCCTGGAAAAAAAAAAAAAAACCTCCACAATAAAATCTGGTCAATCTATAGATAAATCAAAATCAAAATAAAGAACTCAGGACAAGGGGAATGTTGAATCTATTTCAACACAGAACTAAAACTCAGCTGGGAGACTTACTAAGAACAGGGCATGATCATGTCACGAATGTTAACAAAGCAGCCAGGGACAGGGGCTGACATCTCTGGTCTCAGGTACTCTGGAGGCTGAGGTGGAAGATCACTTGAGCCCAGGAGCTGGAGGCCAACTTGCGCAGACCAGCCTCCAAAACATATATCCAGACCCTGTCAAAAAGAAGAAAAAAGGTTTCATTCAGCTGCCCCTCTTTCTCCTTCCCCTCCCCCCACCTCCTCCTCCTCCTCCCTCTCCCTCTGCTTCTCCTTCTCCTTCTGACAGAGTCTCACTCTGTTGCCCAGGCTGGAATGCAGGGGCACAACCTCGGCTCACCGCAACCTCGACCTCCCCAGGCTCAAACGATCCTCCCACCTCAGCCTCCTAAGGAGCTGGGACTACAGGCGTGTACCATCAGCTCAACTAAGTGTGTGTGTGTGTGTGTGTGTGTGTGTGTGTGTGTGTGTGTGCGCGCGCGCGCGCGCGCGTACACAGGGTCTCACTATGTTGCCCAGACTGGTATTGAACTCCTGGGCTCAAGTGGTCGTCGTGCCTCAGCCCCTCAAAGTGCTGGGATTACAGGCATTGGTCACTTCGCCCAGCCCCTATTTTTTTTTTTTTTTAACAAAGTAAAAAGCACCAGACTGGGTGTGGTGGCTCATACCTACAATCCCAACACTTTAGGAGGCCAAGTGTTCAAGACCAGTCTGGGCAACATAGCAAAACCCCGTCTCAAAAAATAAAAAAATTTATGCAGATGGTTTTTTTCAGCTAAAAAAAAATAAATAGATAAAAAGTAAAAATTGGCCAGGCACAGTGGCTCACGCCGGTAATCCCATCACTTTGGGAGGCCAAGATAGGTGAATCGCCTGAGGTCAAGAGTTTGAAACCAGCCTGGCCAACATGGTGAAATCTCGTCTCCACTAAAAACCCAAAAATCAGATGGGCATGGAGGCACATGTCTGTAATCTCAGCTACTTGGGAGGCAGAGGTGGGAGAATCATTTGAACCCAGGAGGCTGAGGTTGTAGTAAGCTGAGATTGGGCCACTGGACTCCAATCTTGGCAACAGAGTGAGACTCCGTCTCAAAAATAAATAAATAAGACCAGGCACGGTGGCTCATGCCTATAATCCTAGCACTCTGGGAGGCCGAGGTAGGTGGATCACCTGAGGTCAGGAGTTCAAGACCAGCCTGGCCATCATGGTGAAACCCCATCTTATAAAAAAAAATAAAATAAATAAATAAATAAATAAATAAAATTAGCCAGGCTTGGTGGCATATGCTTGCAGTCTCAACTACTTGGAATTTGGAAGGTTGAGGGAGAAAGATCTCTTGTGCACAAGAGTTCAAGTTTAGAGTGAACTACGATTGGGCCACTGTACTCCAGCCTGGGAGACAGAGCAAGACTCTGTCTCTTAAAAAACCAGAAACGGCCGGGAGCAGTGGCTCATGCCTGTAATCACGCTTTGGGTGTCCGAGGCAGGTGGCTTGCCTGAGGCCAGGAGTTCGAGACCAGCCTGGGCAACATAGTGAGACTTCGTGTCTACAGAAAAATTTAAAATTAGCCAGCCATGGCGGCACATGCCTTTTGTCCCAGATACTCGAGAGACTGAAGTGGGGGGATCACTTGAGCGTGAGGTCGAAGCTGCAGTGAGCCATGATTGCACCACTGCACCCAGATCAAGACCCTGTCTCAAAGAAGAAGAGACTTGAGAACAAACTCTTGGGCTCCCTCTTTCTTTCTCTCCTTCCCTCCCTTCCTCCCTACCATGTGAGCACACATCCACGAGCCGAGAGAGGGGCAGCAGAATGAAACCTCCCGCACCCGCACCTTGAATGGTCTTGCACTTTCAGCCTCCAGAACTGTGAGAAATAAATGTCTTTCTTTCTTTCTTTCTTTCTTTTGAGACAGGGTAGGGCCTTGTCACCCAGGCTGGAGTGCAGTGGCACCATCATGACTTACTGCAGCTGCAGCCTCAACCTCTCCGGCTCAAGCAATCCTCCCACCTCAGCCTCCAGAGTAGTTCGGACTATTGGTGCCCACCACCATGCTGGGCTAATTTTTTGTATTTTTAGTAGAAATGGGTTTTCGCCATGTTTGCCAAGGCTGATCTTGAACTCCTAGACTCAAGCGATCCTCCTGCCTGGGCCTCCCAAAATGCTGGGATTATAGATATGAGCTATCTTGCCCAACTAAGAACTATAAGAAACAAATTTCTGTTATTCAAGCCGCAAAGTCTGTGGTATTTTGTTATACAGCCCAAGCAAAGACAAGCAGCTTCTTCTAAAACTAAACATACTCTCACCATATGATCAGTACTCGTGCCTCTTGGTGTCTACCCAAATGAGTTGAAAACGGATGTCCATGCAAAAACCTGCACATATATGCTTAGAGCAGCTTTATCCATAATTGCTGAAACTTGGAACTAAGGCGTTCCTAAATAGAGCCAGGGATGGTGGCTTGTGCCTGTAATGCCTGCCACTTGTGCAGCTGACGCAGGCAGTCACTTGAGATCAGGAGTTTGAGACCAGCCTGAGCAACAGAGGGGGAACACATGTCTATAAAAAATACTTTTAGGGCTGGGCGTCGTGGCTCACGCCTGTAATCCCAGCACTTTGGGAGGCTGAGGCAGGCAGATCACGAGGTCAAGAGATCGAGACCAACCTGGCCAACATGGTGAAACCCCATCTCTACTAAAAAATACAAAATTTAGCTGGGCGTGGTGGCGCGCACCTGTAGTCCCCAGCTATTCAGGAGGCTGAGGCAGGAGAATTGCTTGAACCTAGGAGGTGGAGATTGCAGTGAGCCAAGATTGCACCACTGCACTCCAGCCTGGCACCTGGAGACAGCGACATTCTGTCTCAAAAAAAAAACTTTTAGGGCCAAGCTTGCTGGCTCAGGCCTGTAATCTCAGCACTTTGGGAGGCCAAGGCGAGTTGATCACCTGAGGTCAGGAGTTATTGACCAGCCTGGCCAACATGGCAAAATGCTGTCTCTACTAAAAATACAAAAAATCAGCTTAATGTCACTCCCATGTAAACCTGCGTATTAAAAATTAGCTGGGTGTGGTGGTGGGTGCCTAGGTAATCCCAGCTACTCAGGGGGCTGAGGCACAAGAATTGCTTGAACCTGGGAGGTGGAAGTTACAGTGAGCCAAGATTGGGCCATTGCATAATCGCCTGGGCGACTAAGCGAGACTCCATCTCGGGGAAAAAAAAGAAAAAAGCTGATTTAAGATTTTACTTTACTAAAGAAACATAAAAGAAGCATAGTACCCAAGAGTGATTAGAATACTATTTTTCTTTTGCAACTCTCTTTAAAGAGAGCCACCTATACTGCTGGCTGTGTCCCATTGTTCAAAATGTAGGAACACGTGCCGGCGCAGCGTTTCACCACTGTAACCCCAACACTTTGGAAGGCTTGAGGCAGGTAGCTCAGGAGATCAGGAGTTCAAGACCAGCATGGTGAAACCTCATCACTACCAAAAATACAAAAAACCAAGATAGTGGTGTGTGCCTACAAACCCTAACTGCTCTGGAAACTGAGGCGGGAAAATCCCTTGCACCCTGGAGACAAGAGACTGCAGTAAACCAGAGTTCATATATCAACCTGGTTGGGAGAAAAAAGAAACACCACAACTTAAAAAAAGAGAGAACAACAAAAAAAAAAGTAAAACTAAATTACAGAATTTTATCCGTCAAAACTATAAAACTTAACAAAAAAAAAAAAGAAACTACAGAATACTCAGTACCCGTTAATTTTTCTTTTTAATCGAATCATTATCTTTTATTCAACAGATAATAAAGGAAACCACTCAGACTGCGTTTTCTCCCTCTCATTCTCCAGGAAGGAGAAAGAGAACGATCATCAACGGTAAATGGCGGTTGCCGCAAAGCAACACCAAAAACCAACTTCACGCTCAGGAGAAAACGCTGCGCCTCCTCCTCGTGGTTTCCGGTGCTCTACACGTTCAGAGAAACTTCTCTAGTCACAAACTATAGAAATGATCCCTGAAAGTATAGTCTTAACGTTCTGCCGCCGCCTCTGCCGGGTCTACATTCGCCACACACTTTACACTGATGGCGAGATAGTTTCGCTATTTCTGATTCCACTAGGAAATAAACAAGAAGACAGATTGTCAGCAACAGCTTTTCGAATACTATCACTAGCAACATATTTTAACGTTTTAAGTGGAAACATAATTTTTAAAAATTGTTTTAATTTAAAAAGTTGAAAAAACAGGCGAATTAGCATAATTCTGAATGACAGCCAATCACAATCTGAATTTTTACGGCGCGCCGTGTTTGCTTCCGGTGCGGTGCGCCGGCCTGTAATCCGGTAATCCCAGCGTTTGACAGCCCACGCGGAAGCCCGGGCGGGAGCATCCTTTGTTCTATGAGTTTGAGACCAGGCTAGGCAATATAGTGCGATCTCGTCTCTACCAATGGGGGGAAAAAAATCAAAACTGAGCTGGGCGTGGTGGCACCGCCTGTAGTCCCAGCTAAACTGGATAACGTTTAAACCAGGAAAGCTGGATGAGTTTGAAGCTGTAAGCTTTGATCGCCCCATTGCACCCCAGCCTGGGAGACAGAGTGAAATCTTGACTCTTAAAAACATTTTTTTTTAGGGAGGATGGTATAAAATAGACATGAAATGTACCATTTTAACCATTTTTCATATGTACCATTCGGCGCCATTAAATACATTCATGTAACCAATGGTATGTAACCGTCACCATTATTTATCCCCAGAACTTTTTCAACATCCCAAACTGAAACTCTGTACCCATAAAACAAACTTCCTTTTCCTCCCTCTGCCCAGACCCTTTTAAACTTTCATAACACCATGATGGCCAGTAGCCTCCAGACGCTGGAGGAGTCAATGAAGGAATCCTCCATTCGAGGCTTCAAATGACCCTGTCAACAGATTGATTCCTGACTTTGAACTTCCAGAACTGTGAGAGAATAATTTCCGAGTTTGCTTTTTTTTTTTTTTTTTTGATGGAGTCTCACTTTGTCACCCAAATTGGAGTGCAGCGGCTTGATCTGGGCTCACTGCAATCTCAGTCTCCTGGGTTCAAGTGATTCTTGTGCCTCAAGCTCCTGAGTAACTGGGATTATAGCCATGTGTGACCACGCCTGGCTAATTTTTGTGGTGGTGTTTTTTTTTTTTTGAGACGGAGTTTCACTCTTGTTACCCAGGCTGGAGTGCAATGGCGCGATCTCGGCTCACCGCAACCTCCGCCTCCTGGGTTCAGGCAATTCTCCTGCCTCAGTCTCCTGAGTAGCTGGGATTACAGGCACGCGCCACCATGCCCCGCTTATGTTTTTGTATTTTTAGCAGAGACGGGGTTTCACCATGTTGACCAGGATGGTCTCGATCTCTTGACCTCGTGATCCACCCGCCTCGGCCTCCCAAAGTGCTGGGATTACAGGCTTGAGCCACCGTGCCTGGCCTTGTGGTGGTTTTTTTTTTAAGACGAGGTTTCACCATATTGGTCAGGCTGGTCTCGAACTCCTGACCTCAGGTGATCTGCCTGCCTCAGCCTGAGGTGTGTGAGCTCAGATTGGTGTGAGCCACTGTGCCCGGCTTAATTTTTGTATTTTTATTAGAGACGGATTTTTGCCATGTTGGCCAGGCTGGTCTTGAACTCCTGACCTCAAGGCACCTGCCTGCCTTGGCCTCCCAAAGTGCTGGGATTATAGGCACAAGCCACCATGCCTGGCCTAATTTCTGTTTTTTTGTTTTTGTTTTTTTTTTTCAGACGGGTTTGCTCTTGTTGCCCAGGCTGGAGTGCAGCTCTTGGTGTCTACCCAAATGAGTTGAAAACGTATGTCCATACAGAAACCTGCACACATATGTTTATAGCAGCTTTATCCATAATTGCCAAAACTTGGAACTAAGACGTTCCTAAATAGAGCCGGGGGCGGTGGCTAGTGTCTGTAATCCCTGCTACTTGGGCAGCTGAGGCAGGCAGTCACTTGAGATCAGGAGTTTGAGAGCAGCCTGAGCAACAGAGGGGGAACCCATCTCTATAAAAACTTTTAGGGCTGCGTGCAGTGGCTCATGCCCATAATGCCAGCACTTTGGGTGGCCAAGGTAGGTGGATCACCTGAGGTCGGGCATTCGAGACCAGCCTGGCCAACATGACGAAATCCCGTCTCCACTAAAAATACAAAAAATTAGCCGGGCATGGTGGCAGGTGCCTGTAATTCCAGCTAATCAGAAGACTGAGGCAGGAGAATCGCTTGAACCCAGGAGGCAGAGGTTGCAGTGAACAGAGATTGCACCATTGCACTCCAGCCTGGTCGACAAGAGTGAGACACCTTCTCAAAAAAAAAAAAAAAAAAAAAAAAAAAACCTTAAAAAAAAAATAGGCCAAGTGCAGTGGCTCATGCCTGTAATCCCAGAACTTTGGGAGAGAGACCGAGATGGGTGGATCATGAGGTTAGGGGATCAAGATCATCCTGGTCAACATGGTGTAAAACTCCATCTTTACTAAAAATACAAAAATTAGCCAGGCGTGGCAGCATGCACCTGGAGTCCCAACTACTCAGGAGGCTGAGGCAGGAGAATTGCTTGAACCTGGGAGTCAGAGGCTGCAGCGAGCCAAGATCACACCACTGCAATCCAGCCTGGGCCACAGAGGGAGAACCCGTCTCAAAAAAAAAAAAAAAACAAATTAAATTAATGAAAAATATGTCTTCACTTTGGGAGGCTGAGGCAGGCGGATCTCCTGAGGTCAGGAGTTCAAGACCAGCCTGGCCAACATGGCAAAACCCCAGCTCTACTAAAAATATAAAAATTAACTGGGTCTGGTGGCTCACACCTGTAATCCCAATTACTTAGGAGGCCAAGGTAGGAGAATTGCTTGAACCTGGGAGGCGGAGGTAACAGTGAGCTGAGATCGTGCCACTGCACTTCAGCCTGGAAGACAGAGTGAGACTCCATCTCAAAAAAAAAAAAAAAAAAAAAGTCCTACATAGATGAATGGATAAATATACTGTAGTACATGCAGACAGTTAGATATTATTCAGTGCTAAAAAGAAATGAGCAGCCGGTCGGGCGCGGTGGCTCACTCCTGTAATCCCAGCACTGTGGAGGCTGAGGTTGGGCAGATCACAAGGTCAAGAGTTCGAGACCAGCCTGGCCAATATGGTGAAACCCCATATCTACTAAAATTTTTTTTTAATTAGACAGGCGTGGTGGCGCACACCTGTAGTCCCAGCTACTCAGGAGGCTGAGGCAGGAGAATCTCTGGAACCCAGGAGGCGGAGGCTGCAGTGAGCCAAGATTGCACCGTTGCACTTTGGCCTGGGCAACTCCAGCTCAAAAAAAAAAAAAAAAAAAAGCATCAAGCCATGAAAAAACATGAAAGAATGTAGAACCTTAAATGCATATTACTAAGAAACAGAAGCCAATCTGAAAAGGACATGTACTGTCTGATTGCAAATATACGACATTCTGGAAAAGCAAAACTATGAAGACAGTAAAGGGCTCAGTGTTTGGCAGGGGTTGGGGGAAGGAGGGATGAACAGGCAGAGCACAGGGACTTTCAGGGCCATGAAACTCCTCTGTATGATATGACAATGGTGGATACGGTATTAGACATTTGTCCAAGCCCACAGAATGTGCAACACCAAGAATGAGCCAAAATGTGAGCTACAGACCTTATTTAATTTCATATGAATATTGGCTCATCAGTTGTAACAGAAGTATCACACTATAATGCAAAACGTTACCAATAGGGAAATGAGTGTAGGGGTGACAGAGGGGATGTATGGTGATTCTGTTTTTGTGCTCAATTTTTCTGTAAACCTAAAACTGCTCCTCCCAGAAAAGTCTACTAATTTTTTTTTTTTTTTTTTTTTTTTTTTTTAAGGCAGAGTCTCGCTCTGTGCCCCAGCTGGAGTGTGCAGTGCCGCGATCTCGGCTCACTGAATCTCCGCCTTCTGGATTCAAGTGATTCTCCTGCCTCAGCCTCCTGAGTAACTGGGATTACAGGTGCCCGCCACCACACCCAGCTAATTTTTGTATTTTTAGTAGAGATGGGGTTTCACCATGTTGTCCAGGCTGGTCTCAAACTTCTGACCTCAGGTGATCCACCCACCTCAGCCTCCCAAAGTGCTGGGATTACAGGCGTGAACCACCAAGCCCTGTCGCTACTAATTGATTTTTTTTTTAACACACACAGGCATACATACATAATGACAAGTCACTGGCTGTATACACACAAACAGAATAACATGGATTATGATCCCAGTCTTAAAAAAATCTTACCTGTCGGCAGGAATGGTGGTTCACGCCTATAATCCTAGCACTTTGGGAGGCCAAGCTGAGCAGATCCCTTGTGCTCAGGAGTTCAACACCTGCTTAGGCAACAGGGTGAAATCCTGTCTCTACAAAAAATACAAAACAATTAGCCAGGCATGGTAGCTTGCGTCTGTAGTCCCAGTTACTTGGGAGGCTGAGGTGGGAGGATGGCTTGAGCCCAGGAGGCGGAGGTTGCAGTGAGCCGGGATAGTACCCCTACTTCCCAGGCTGGGTAACAGAGCCAGACCCTGTCTCAAAAAAAACCCAAAAGACTTACCTGTACATCTGTTCGTTCACCCTATAAAGATAGATTGAGGCTGTGTGGAGAGAACTCTATAATGATATTCATGAAATATAAAACCCCACAGATAGTGGGAGATTTATTGCTTTTTTTCAGCATACTTTTTTTTTTTTTTAAGATGGGGTTTCAGTATACTTTCTAAGTAGCTTGGATTTTTTACTGTTGAGTGTGTTTATAAAACAAGTGCTTTAAAATTTTTAATTATTATTATTTTTATTTTAAAAGACGGGGTTTCACCATATTGACCAGGCTGGTCTTGAACTCCTGACCTCAGGTGATCCACCCACCTCGGCCTCCCAAAGTGTTAGGATTATAGGCGTGAGCCACTGCGCCCGGCCTAAATTTTTAAAAAATTTAATGAAGTAATGTGACATTTCTTGCACCTTTGAGTTTGTGGGCAAATATTCGTGAATTTATATTTGGATGTATGAGTTTGTTGTGAGAAAAAGACCACAAATCCATGTATGAAAACCCGAAAACCCAATGTTGTTGTTATGAGGGGTAGGATTATAGGTAGGTTGGTTGGTTGGTTGTTGAGACAGGGTCTTGCTCTGTCACCCAGGCTGAAGTGCAGTGGCGTGATCACTGCCGACTGCAGCCTCAAACTCCTGGGCTCAAGTGATCCTCCCACCTCAGCCTCCCAAGTAGTTGAGACCGTAGGAACTCTCCACCATGCGTGACTTATTTATTTAGGATTTCGCTGTGTTGCACAGGCTGCTGGCTTCAAGTAATCTTTCCACTTCAGCACCCGGAAGTGCTGGAATTACAGGTGTGAGCCACCACGTCTGGCCCTGGATTTTTTTTTCAGGTGCATTTTTTCATATTCTTTTTCCTCTTCCCCCTCCTCTTCCACTCCCCCTCCTCCTCTTCCTTCTATTTCATTTTCTAATCATGTCATTCCCTTACTCACCGCTCTCAGTACTAGGCACTTAGAGAAATAAAAATTCCTTAAATTGTCTGGCTTATTAAATGGCCCCAGCCTCTGTGGGAGGGCCACAGTTTCCCAACCAGTCTGGGGAAAAATAGATTCACAAACGAGGTACCTTATATTCACATTATTTAATCTTTACAGTAACCCATTTTACTGGTGGCCATATTAAGAGCCTTAGCCTAGCAATGGAGGAGCTCGGATTCAAACCTGCATCGGGGGCGCCAGGAGTGTGGTTCCTCCCAGGGCTCCTGGGTTTCTTAGTCGCATCCCCAGGTAGCCCCACTGGGCAGCGCCTCATCCTATGGCTGCCTCTGCCCCCTTGCGGCGGCTCCCAGAACTACAGGTCGCCTTCCGGTCCCAGAAGGGAGTAAGGGGTCCCCGGGGGCTGTGCTAAGGAGGGCCTGGCAGGGCCACTCCACAGCCCTGAGTGCCCAGGCCACACAGACATGGAACGCAATTGAGAGAGAATGACCTACCCACGCATCGGTACCCACAGACGCAGAGACTGAGGCAGAAATGACGGGATCTGCCGCAGACTGGCCTGGAGCCGGGACAGACAGCCGCTCTGCAGACTGCGGTGGGACTGGGGTGAGGCCAGTTTTTCTTTTTCTCTTTTTTTTTCTTTCTTTCTTTCTTTTTTTTTTTTTTTAAAGTCTTTGTGCGTCGCCCAGGCTGGAGTGCAGTGGCTCGATCTCAGCTCACTGCAACCTCCGCTTCCCGGGTTCAAGTGATTCTCTTGCCTCAGCCTCCTGAGTAGCTGGGATTACAGGCACTCGCCACCATGCCTGCATCTAGCCAATTTTTTTTTTTTTTTTTTTTTTTTTTGGTATTTTTTTTAGTAGAGACGGGGTTGCATCATGCTGGTCAGGCTGCTCTTGAACTCCTGACCTTGTGATCTGCCCACCTCAGCCTCCCGAAGTGCTGGGATTACAGGCGTGAGCCACCACGAGACCACTCTTGTGTTTTCACCACACCCTCCCTCAACTATAACCACCTAATAAAGCTTAAAATTGTTCTGTAAATAGATGAGGGGGTTGTGTGTTTGTTTGTTTGTTTGTTAAGACAAGGTCTCGCTCTGTCTCCCAGGCAGGAGTGCAGTGGTGCAATCTCGGCTCACTGCAACCTCCACCTTCTGGGCTCAAGTGACCCTCCCACCTCAGCCTCCCAGCGAGTGCCACCACGCCCAGCTAACTACTGCATTTTTTGCAGAGACGGGTCTTGCTTTGTTGTCGAGGCTGGTCTTAAATTTCTGGGGTCAAGCCATCCTCCTGCCTCAGCCTCTTAAAGTTGCTGGGATTATAGGCATGAGCCACAACACCTGGTCAGTACATGTACTTAAAGGGGACCTTATCTATTACTACCCTTAAATGGATAATTTGTGTCACTTTCATAGATAATAATAATGAAAATGAATAGGATAAAAACAAAACAATGTTACTAAATTAAAACCGAGTTTTAGCAAAGTATGAGGACAGTTTTGCAAACATGTTTCATATTCCCACTCAGTAGACACAAATTTTCACAAAATAACATTCCTTCTTTTCTGATATTTTCTATGTTATTCCATCTGTTTCGTTTTATTTTTAAAAGCACATTAAAGCACTCACAGGTGAGTAGAGGCCATAAGCATAAAAACAGGTCCGGGTCGAGGCTGAGTGGTGGTAGTGGGGGCTCATACTTTTCACGTTTGTACATGTTCAGATTTAATTTGCAAATTAAAAAGAGGTTAAAAAAACTAGTTTGGATTCAGTATTACAGCTCACTAAGTGGTCACACCCCATAATTGGAAAAACCGTGTGCCAACACTGTGCAGAGATTTTACCTGGCATAATCAACAGACTGAAAGCAAATTAAGAAGGAAATTGCCTCCTCACTGTAGTGGATTATCTACTGAGTGGCCACCAAGAATGTCTCCCTGCCCTGCATAGTCTGCCACCCCCACATCCAGAGGTGAAGCCTATTCCCCTGACCCTTGCATCTGGCTTGGCCCCTTGGCTGTTTTTACTACTAGAATGCACCACCCCTAGAATGCACCAGAAGCAATGTTCTGGGACTTCCAAGTTAAGACCTCAAGAGGACTAGCAGCTTCTGATTGCTATCATTTGGGATTCTCCTTCTGGAAATGAGCCACCATATTGTGAGGAAGCCCAAGAAGCAACATAGAAAGACCCATGCAGAGAACTGAGGCCCTGGGCTAACAACCCCAGCTAAGCTTCTAGCTGGCAGCCAGCAGCAACTGCCAGCCACATACTTCCAATCCATGCCTATGGCTTCCCACTGCAAAAACACGGGATGCCCAGTTAAAATTGAATTTTGGAAAAATAGTGAAAAATTATTTAGTATAAGTGTGTTCCAATTAACATGGGACATTCTCATATTAAAAATATATATCATTTATTGTTTTAGAATTTAACTGGGAGTCCTGTATTTTTATTTGATATACTCAGCAACCCTACAGACTTTATCTGGCTTGAAGAGAATGCTCAGCTCGGGCAAAGGGCAAAGGAACAATGAGGACAAGTGCCAGCGTCTCCAGCCCTCCTTGGGACACTTCTGAGCCATGCTGACCCAGGGGCACTGAGCCTCTGCCACCTGCAGTGGTGACTTGCTCCTTCCTGGCTTTGGCCTTCCTCTCACTTCCGCACACCCCTGCTGGTGCTTCCCAGGGTCATCGCCCAGAGAAACTCCCAGTAGCCAAAGTCTTGTCTAGGATCTTTCTTAGGCGAACTCTAACCAAGACAAGAAGAGCTCTGTAACTGCTCACTTTAATAATGACCATTATTCCAATTATTCACTCGCATTTCCTCTCACCGTAGAGGAAAGTAAACAGGAAGGTAATAGTCACAGCTAACATTAATTAAGCACTTACTGAATATGATACATGTCCTAGATGTACTACCTCACTTCTCACCAATAACCCTCTAAAATATCTTTTTATTTATTTTTTGAGATGGAGTCCTGCTCTGTCACCAGGCTGGAGTGCAGTGGCACGATCTCGGCTCACTGCAACCTCCACCTCCCAGGTTCAAGCAATTCTCTTGCCTCAGCCTCCTCGAGTGGCTGGGACTACAGGCACAGCCACCATGCCCAGCTAATATTTTGTATTTTTAGTAGAGATGGGGTTTCACTGTATTAGCCGGGATGGTGTGTATCTCCTGACCTCATAATCTGCCCTCCTCGGCCTCCCAAAGTGCTGGGATTACAGGCGTGAGCCACCACTCCCGGCCCCGGCTTCGCTTCTTTAAGCACTCACCCTGTGCTTAGAGAACTGACATTCCACGCTGTGTTTATTGTTTACTGCCTGTCCCCTCTGCGTCAGCTTCCTGAGCCGGTGACTTTCCTCATCCTGGTCCCTGCTGTATCCCCGGTGCCCAGCTCAGTATCTAGCCCACGGTAAGTACTCAGGAAAGAGTTGTGGAATAAATGGATACATTTTGTGGAAGGGGAAACTGAGTCTCAGAGAAGGAAGATGATTTGCTCGAAACCACATGAAAATGAGAAGGCAGGACAGGGATATGAGCAGGGTCTGTGGCTCTGAGACAGAGGCTCCTTTCCAGGGGACTCTTCCCGGGATTCTAGCCTCATTTGGACCCCCAGGGCTCATTCTAGCCTCATTTTGACCTCAGCCTGGGGCAGAGCTGAGACCCAGGCGGGCGGAGGCTGCCCTGCTAGCTGAGAGTCGCCAGCAGAGGGCACTGCCTACATGTGTCCGGGCGCAAGGAGACTCCGGTGGGGCAGAATCCTGGGAAGAGGGAGAGGCGGGTGGGGGTGGAGGCAACAGGATGAGGAGACTGAGGCAGGGGGGCTGTGGGAGGCTGCAGGAGAACCTTTACCAGCTGGATGAAGGCAGGTTTCCCAGGAGTGTATTCTTTGATTGTATCATGAAAAATAAATGGGAGGTGTAGTTTGAGAAAGCAAAGTGTGTTCCAGGTGGAGGGAACAGCATGTGCGAAGGCCCAGAGCCAACTCTGGATCTTTTCAGTATGCATCTTGGTCAGTGGACAATGGTCGGGCCGGGACACCTGCATAGCCCCTGGGAGTCTTCAGGCAAGATGGAGGGGTGAACGAAGGTGCTCCTGCTGAAACTTGATTAGGCCCAGGCATGGTGTCCCAGCACCTTGGGAGGCCAAGGTGGGAAGAAGGAGCTGAGCGGCCTCCCACAGGCCTGTCCAGCCGCTGGGGCCATGCAGCACAGCACTTCCCAGGTGCATCAGCATTGAGCCTTTCCTGAGTGCTGCTGCCACCTGTCCTCATTTAGGAAGGCAACAAGAGACCCAGAAGGGGTGGGGCCCACCCATGGTCTCCCTTGCTCACAGCCCTGGGCTGGAGTCTTTGCACAGAGCTAGCTCCTGGTCGGCCAGAAAAGGCTCCCTGGAGGAGGAGGGGTAGGTCAGGCTCCTTCCCAGCCTCAGAACAGGACATGGGTGGGGGACGTTGATGTCTCCCGCAGGGGGACCTGCCCACCTTCCTCCCCACATGTTTCTCCACCCTGCTCTGAGTGCTGTGCAAAGGGCTCTGGACTATGGGGTTCATTCTTTCCCAGGGATCTTTCAAGGGCCCACACAGCCCACTGCCCAAATCCACTCAGTACCTCATTGATACAGAGTTACCAGCACTGTTAACCTGCTGGAGTTGGAACCTGGAGCCTTGGAAGGTCAGAGGTCAAGCTGGGGGAGTTGGGGGGACTGCCTGCATTGGCCACTGCAGTGCAGAGAAGCTGAGGTGACCTCAGTCTGAGAGAATGGAGACCAGGGCTGGGTGAGGATGGATGGGGACTGGGTGGATGGGTACCGAGTGAATGGGGATTGGGTGGATGGGTACTGAATAGATTCGTACTGGGTAGATGGGTACTGAGTGATTGGGGACTGAGTGGTTGGAGACTGGGTGGATGGGTAGTGAGTGGATAGGGACTGGGTGGATTGGGACTGGTGGATGGGGACTGGGTGGATATGGACTGGATGAATAGGGACTGGGTGAATGGGGACTGGGTAGATGGATACTGGGTGAATGGGGACTGTGGATGGGGACTGGGTGAATGGGGACTGGTAATGGGTACTGGATGGATGAATACTGGGTGGATGGGGACTGGGTAGATTGGGACTGGGTGGATGGGGACTGGGTAGATGGATACTGGGTGGATTGGGACTGGTGGATGGGGACTGGGTAGATGGAAGGAGGGCAGGGGGCCAGGTGGGACCAGGCAGACTGCCCGCTCTAATGAGTGTCCTGGACCCGGCGGTGTCCCTCCCAGGCCTCAGTCTCATCACCTGTAGAATGGAGTTTCCAGAGATGGTCTGAGGCCCCTTCCAGCTACCTGCAAAGTGCTGGGTCCCAGGTCCGCAGGAAGGATTAGGGTCTTCCTTCCCAGCAAAATATCTCTTCTACTTCCTGCTGCGAAAGCTTCCAAGGATAATATTGTTAATAACAATCATCAATAGTAATATTGTCCCCTCCTCCTCTGCCTCTTCTTGTGTTTCTATATTCCAGGAACTTTCCTAATGATTCATTTATTTATCAAATCATTTAATCCCCCACAATCCCATTAGTAAGAGACATTTACCCATCTTTTTTTTTTAGATGCAGTTTTGCTCTTGTTTCCCAGCCTGAAATGCTCACTGCAACCTCCACCTCCCAGGTTCAAGAAATTCTCCTGCCTCAGCCTCCCGAGTAGCTGGGGTTATAGGCATGCACCAGCATGCCCAGCTAATTTTGTATTTTTAGTAGAGATGGGGTTTCTTCATGTTGGTCAGGCTGGTCTCAAACTCCTGACCTCAGGTGATCTGCCCACCTCAGCCTCCCAAAGTGCTGGGATTACAGGCATGAGCTACTGCACCCAGCTTACTGATCCCTTTTTATAGGTGAGGAAACAGACTCAGGGAGGGGAGGTGACTTGCTAGAGCCACACAGCTGGGAAAGGGCAATCTGGTTCCTGTACCTCCGCATCCCTGAGGTCACTTTAGTGCCCCCACCGAATGCCAAGGATAAAGAGACCTAAGACCTTACCTCCACTCACAGAGACCTATGTGGCTGCCTGTGTCATCCCAAGCAGAGGGACCTGGAGGGTCCAGGGAGGGGCCTCTTTTCAGCCTGGGGACCGCCAAGCTCTGGAATCTAGCTGGGTGTGGGCAGTCAGCCTGGGTTGAGGGATGGTGCCTGGCTGCCAGGGTGCTGGCCCCAGCATAGCAGGCATGGGTTAAAATCCCAGCTGTCAGCTGGGCGAGGTGGCTCACGCCTGTAATCCCAACACTTTGGGAGGCCAAGGCGGGTGGATCACGAGGTCAAGACATCGATACCATCCTGGCCAACATGGTGAAACCCTATCTCTACTAAAAATACAAAAATTAACTGAGCGTGGTAGTGCATGCTTGTAGTCCCAGCTACTCAGGAGGCTGAAGCAGGAGAATCGCTTGAACCCAGGAGGCGGAGGTTGCAGCGAGCCGAGATCGCGCCATTGCACTCCAGCCTGGCGACAGAGAGAGGCTCCATCTCAATCATCATCATCATCATCATCGTCGTCGTCCCAGCTGTGCCACTTTCTGCTGTGTGATTCCAGGCACATGACCTTGCTGCTTTGTGCCTCAGTTTCCCCTTCTGTGGAACGGGGATAATAGTAACACCTCTTTTATAAGGCAGTTGTGAGGATTCAATGAAGCAATACAGGAAAAGCACTTGGCTGCTTGGTCCCGTGGGCTCTCCATGGGTTCCCTGTCCTTCCAGGCATGGAAACTCAGCTCCTGGTCAACAGAGCTCATCACGGGATGGCAGCTGAGCCCTTCTGCAGTGCCCCAAGGCCGCGAGTATCGAAGCTCAGATGGAGTCACCTGTCCCCCCCAATGCCACTGGCCAGGGTGAGGACAACCTAGGGCCCACTTGGAAGCCAAGGGACCTGGGGCACCTCTCTGCCTCCAAGGACTCCTCTTCCCTCTCCCTGTGCCACAATGCCCAGAAGCCTGGCCTTAGGAATGCCTTTGTTTGGCACCCATGAGGCTGCAAATCCCTCTAGCGGTTGGTCCTCCGTTCAGCCAGATGGGGGACTAAGTTCCCAGGAGGCCCTGTTTCCCCGAAGCCCATCACCTCCCTGTCAGAGGTGGAGGCAGTGAGCCCACCAGCCTGCAGGGTTTGGTTTCAGAGCCTGAGGCCATTAAGGCACTTGTGTCACCTTCTCTGAACCTCTGTCTGCTCATCTGTCAAATAAGGGTCATAATCTGCCCCCTGATTGCTTCACAGCATGAGGCCCACACGAGGTAATACTAGGAGTGATAAGAATATGAATGCCAATTTTTCTTTTTTTTAATTTTTTGTTTTGGAACAGAGTCTTGCTCTGTCGCCCAGTCTGGAATGCGTGGCACAAACTTGGCTCACTGCAACCTCTGCCCCCAGGGTTCAAGTGATTCTCCAGCCTCAGCCTCCTGAGTAGCTGGGATCACAGGCACCCGCCACCATGGTTGGCTAATTTTTTTTTTGTATCTTTTTGGTAGAGACAGGGTTTCACCACGTTGGCCAGGTTGGTTGCAAAGTCCTGACCTCAAGTGATCCACCCACCTCAGCCTCCCAAAGTGCTAGGATTACAGGCCTGAGCCATAGCGCCTGGCTGTTTATTTTTTGAGACAGGGTCTCCCTCTGTCACCCAGGCTAGAGTGCAGTGGTGCCATGGTAGCTCATTGCAGCCTTGACTTCCTGGGCTCAAGTGATCCTCCCACTTCAGCCTCCGAAGTAGCTGTGACTACAGGTGCACTCTACCATGCCTGGCTAGTTTTTTATTTTGTAAAAAACTAGCCAGGGGTTTCAACATGTTACCATGGTCTTGAACTCCTAAGCTCGTGATCCACTCACCTTGTCCTCCTGAAGTGCTGGGATTACTGGCCTGAGCCACTGCCATGACCAGCCAGAATGGCTGCTTTCTTTTTTTTTTTTTTGAGACAGAGTCTTGCTCTGTTGCCCAGGCTGGAGTGCAGTGGTGCGATCTCGGCTCACTGCAACCTCCGCCTCCCGTGTTCAAGTGATTCTCCATCCTCAGCCTCCCAAGTAGCTGGCACTACAGGTGCGCACCACCATGCCCAGCTAATTTTTTGTATTTTTAGTGGAGACGGGGTTTCACCGTGTTAGCTGGGATGGTCTCGATTTCCTGACCTCATGATACGCCTGCCTTGGCCTCCCAAAGTGCTGGGATTAGAGGTGTGAGCCACTGCGCTGGGCTTTTTTTTTTTTTTTTGAGATGGAGTCTTGCTCTTGATGCCCAGGCTGGAGGGCAGTGGCACGATCTCAACTCACTGCAACCTCTGCCTCCTGGGTTCAAGTGATTCTCCTGTCTCAGCCTCCTGAGTAGCTAGGATTACAGGCATGTGCCACCACGCCCCACTAATTTTTTTGTATTTCTTAGTAGAGACAGGGTTTCACCATGTTGGCCGGGCTGGTCTCCGACTCCTGACCTCAGGTGATCCATCCGCCTCAGCCTCCCAAAGTGCTGGGATGACAGGTGTGAGCCACCGCGCCAGGCCAAACGGCCACTTTTGATGGAACACTTCCTATGTGTCACTAAACCTGGCCTCCAAGACTGGGTGAATTGAATCCTCCTATTGGTTTTCTCAGGTTGGTATTATTATCAGTCCCGCACTACAAAGGAGAAAACTGAGGCTGAGAGGGGTCCTTTAATGAAGAGAGGGTACTCTGTGAGCCTCAGTTTCCTCCTTTGTAGTGCAGGACTTGCTTTTGGACTCACTGCTGGCCTTGGGGAGCACAGAGAGAACCCAGGTCTTTGTGATTCTGAAGTCCAGATTCTTCCATCTGCAACTGCAGTTTCCAGAGTTGGTGCCACCCCAGGGCGACTGGCCAGGTGATGGGAGATCCTGCCCCGGGTCTGTGAAAAGGGAATGGGAAGTCAGGATGCCCTGCCTGGTCCCACGCTGATCCACGCTGGGTGCCCATCTGAGAAACAGGGGTGAGAACCAGACTGGACGATGCAAATGCCATGTGCCATTGACCACTGGTCCCTCACCCTGGCCACGGCCTCCAGGTGGGCAGAGTGCACTCCCTGTCTCTGGACTCTGGGCTCAGCCATGTAACTTGCTTTGGTCAATGGGATGGCAATGGATATAACAAGACCAAAGGCTCGAGGTGCGCTTCCACAGTGGAGCTGTTTTCTTGTGCTTCTTCTTTGAGAAGATCGTCCCCCTGCACGGCTGCTGGCCCTTCAGCCTCACCCCACCAAGAGACATGCGGGATCGCCAGAGCTCAGCCTAGGGCATGCATCCCAGCCTTGCCTGAGGCAAAGCCGCCCAGCCAAGACCAGCTGACCCTCGACTAACCTGCAGATGCAGGGGGGGAATTAAATGATTGCTCTAAGCCACTGAGTTTTGGGGTTGTTTGTTATGTGGCATTATTGCAGTGATAGCTAACACAAACCTGATATCACTCCACGACTCTTGGACTCTGAGCTGCATTTATGTCCTGAATCCATCACTTACTGAGAATCAGGTCTTTATTATTATTATTAATTTTACTCCATCAATTTCAAGTTTTCCATACAAGACACAGATAATGTAAAGGTCAAAGATTTGGGGTGACAAAACAAAGATTAATACAAAATCTCTGGCAAACAACAGTTGCTATCTTTGCACCAAGCTGAACTCTGAGCTTCCTGACAGCCACGGCAAGGAGAGGAAGAAGATGCACTACTCATATGCTGGGCAGCAGCGAAGTCCCATAGGCTGGCAATCTTCCCCTGGGGCTCTCTTCACATCACTGTGGGATCTCAGCATAATTTTCTCCCCAGCTTTTCTCCTTCCAGACCCTGCTACAGGGCCACCCCAACTTGAAACCTTCCTGGCTGTTAGACTTTCTCACCGCAGATTGCCTCAGTCACTCAATAATTCATCCCACATCTGCTGGCATCAACCTATGTTATGCTTAGAAAAGATGTATCAAGGCTGGGTGCGGTGGCTCACGCCTGTAATCCCAGCACTTTGTGAGGCTGAAGCAGGCAACCCCATCTCTACTAAAAATACAAAAAAAAAAAAAATAGCTGGGCATGGTGGCATATGCTTGTAATCCCAACTACTCAGGAGGCTGAGGCAGGAGACTCGCTTGAACCCGCGAGGCAGAGGTTGTGGTGAGCTGAGATCGCGCCACTGCACTCCAGCCTGGGCAACAGGAGTAAAACTCCGTCTAAAAAAAAGAAAAGAAAAGATGTGTCGAGTGAATAAATGAGTGAATTTGGAAATGAATTTACAGACGGGGAAGTGAATTAATGAAGTTAAAAGCAAGTACATGGAAGAAAATGTTTGTTTACCTGAGTCTGAAGAGCAGAGTTACTTGGGGGAACCCTGAGTGGAGGCACTGGCTTTTGATCTAGCCTATACATTTGTAAAGAATGCTGGAGAAGTTTCTTGAGGGGTTCTGGGAGCTGAGGACCACATCGGAATTCTAGCTGAGAAAGTGTGTCAGCTGACGCAATGCAGACCGTGGTGGCTGAACTCAAACGCCGACGCGAAATGACAGGGACACTCTCCACCTGGGTCAGAAACATTAGCTAAGGCACTTCAGGGAGGTTTTCTTGTTTTGTTTTGTTTTTAATTTTTAATGTCTTTAAGACAGGGCTCACTCTGTCACCCAGGCTGCCTGCTGTGGTGTGATCTTGGCTCACTGCAGCCTGGAACTCCTGGGCTCAAGGGATTCTCCCACCTCAGCCTCCTGAGTAGCTGGGATCACAGGCTTGCACTACGATGCCCAGCTAATTTTTTGATTTTTTCAAAGAGAGGGGGTCTCACTTTGTTACCCGGGCTGCTCTCAAACTCCTGGCCTCAAGTGGTCCTTCCACCTCAGTCTCCCAAAGTGCTTGGATTACAGGCGTGAGCCACTGCGCCCAGCTAGAGGGTATTTTTATGTTGCCAAAATGCAAGATCTGCCTCCAGTTGATTTATCTATAGCGAATAAGGAGGAAAATGCCATCTCCTTCCTGGAAAATTCTCTTGGCCTTCAACCAAAAATGGTTAAAACAGATCTTGAAGAAGAGCTAGTTGAGTGGGCCAGATTGGGAGCCTGTGGTCCTGTAGCCGGGCAGCGTCCTTGGGTTGATGGGTATTGTAGGCCTAGGGAAGGGCTGTAGAAGCCAAGGAGGAAGAACAGCCCCAGCTAATGTGCTGACTGTTAATCTGCATCTCCTCCTGTTATCCACGGTCTCACTCTGTTGTCCAGGCTGGAGTGCAGTGGCATAACCACAGCCCACTGCAGCCTCCACTTCCCAGCTCAGGTGATCCTCCCGTCTTAGCCTCCCGGGTAGCTGGGACTATAGGCACACACCACCACACCAGACTAATTTTTATATTTTTTTGTAGAGATGGGGTCTTGCCATGTTTCACAGGCTGGTCTCAAACTCCTTGGCCTTAAGTGATTTCCCCTCTTCAGCCTCCCAAATTGCTAGGATTACAGATATGAGCCACTGTGCCTGGCCCAGTTATTTATTTATTTATTTTTGAGACCGAGTCTTGCTCTGTCGCCTAGGCTGGAGTGCAATGGCATGATCTCAGGTCATTGCAACCTCTGCCTCCTGGGTTCAAGAGATTCTCCTGCCTCATCCTCCTGAGTAGCTGGGATTACAGGCATGCACCACCACGCCTGGCTAATTTTGTATTTTTCATAGAGAAGAGCGTTCACCAAGTTGGTCAGGATGAGGATGATCTTGAACTCCTGACCTCAGGTGATCCACTCACCTCAGCCTCCCAAAGTGTTGGGATTACAGGCGTGAGCCACCGTGCCCGGCCAGTCCAGTTATTTATTTATTTTTTTAAGAGACCTTCAATGCTACTGCAAATCAGCAGTCCAGTTATTTTTTAAGCCTATACCAAATGGCATAAAATTATTCTAGAAGCCAAAGGCTTCTCTTTTGATTATACTATCGGTCACAGCTACAGTTCCACAGTTAACACTGAGGAAAGTGGGGATTATAAAGCCAAGAGCAGGGAAGAAATCTTAAGAATAAAGGATATTGGCCAGGCGTGGTGGCTCAGGCCTAAAATTCCAGCACTTTAAGAGGCTAAGGTGGGTGGATTACCTGAGGTCAGGAGTTCAAGACCACCCTGGCCAACATGGTGAAACCCTGCCTCTACTAAAAATGCAAAAATTAGCCAGGCGTGGTGGCAGGCGCCCGCTACTCGGGAGGCTGAGGCAAGAGGATTGCTTGAACCTGGGAGGCAGAGGTTGCAGTGAGCCAAGATTGCTCCATTGCACTATAGGCTGGGCAACAGAGCAAGACTCCGTCTCAAAAAAAAAAAAAAAAGAATAAAATATATCAGATGGGTGTGGCAGCTCACACCTGTATTTGCAGCACTTTGCAAGGCCAAGGTGGGCAGATCACTTGAGGTCAGGTCTTCAACATGGTGAAACCCTGTCTTTATGAAAAACACAAAAAATTAGCTGGGATGTGGTGGTATGTGTCTGTAATCCCAGCTACTCAGGAGGCTGGGGCACAAAAATGGCTTGAACCCAGGAGGTGGAGACCGCAGTGAGTTAAGATCGTGCCACTGCACTCCAGCCTGGTGACAGAGCAAGACTCTATCTCAGAAAAGAAAGAAAGAAATAAGGATATCCCACAAGCTTGAAGGGAGGAGACTTGATTACAGCAATCCTGTTCAATGCGCTGCATTGTTAGAGTGGACAGCTCCAGTACCCCTGCTATCACAAAAGCTGGACAAGCAAAGGGACGTTTTGCTGGCTTTGATCTGGCATGTAGTTGGAAATACCGAACTTCACTTACATGACTGAAGAGTTGATTTTGCCTGCTGGCATTCCCACACTATTTAAATGCAGTAGCAGGAGGTCTTGCAGGTGCTTTGTCCATGAAAAGCATGCCCATATAATTAAGGCTGTGCCGGTGGGGTGGTTTAGCTGTGAGCTCAGCACCAGATTTGAGATGGACAACTAACTACAGTTAATCCATGGGATCAGTGGATTCCAAATTTCAAATCCTCCCATTTTGTGGGTCTGTTCCTTACACGCTGGTTTAGAGATCTTTAGACAGGCAGCGATGAAAGCATTATGGAGAAATTCTATTTTGCTAACTAGTTATCTGGAATACCTGGTCTAGCATTGCTATGGCAAAAACAAAGCAGAATCTAAGAAGCCAATTGTGAATACCATTACTTCATCCCATATGGAGGATCAGGGCTGCCGACACTAACATTTTCTGTTCCAAAGAAAGATGTTTTCCAAGAGGTAGAAAAAAGAGGAGTGATTTATGACAAGTGGAATCCAAGTGACATTCAAGTGACTCCAGTTCCTCTCTATCATTCTTTCCATGATGTTTATTAATTTACCAATCCGGGCCGGGTGCGGTGGCTCACACATGTAATCCCAGCACTTTGGGAGGCCAAGGCCAGAGGATCAATTAAACTTAGGAGTTTGAGAGCAGCCTAGGCAACATAGTGAGACCCTGTCTCTTAAAAAACATTTTTTTTTTTTTGGCTTGGGGCAGTGGCTTATGCCTGTAATCCCAGCACTTTGAGAGGCTGAGGCTGGCAGACCTCAAGTCAGGAGTTCAAGACCAACCTGGCCAACATGGTGAAACCCCGTCTCTACTAAAAATACAAAAATTTACCTCGGCATGGTGGCGAATGCCTGTAATCCCAGCTATTCAGGAGGCTGAGACAGGAGAATTGCTTGAACTGGAACCTGGAAGGTGGAGGGTGAAGTGAGCCGAGATTGTGTCATTGCACTCCAGCCTGGGTGACAGAGCAAGACTCGGTCTCAAAAAAAAAAAAAAAAAAAAAAAGGAAGCTCATGCCTGTAATACCAGTACTTTGGGAGGCCAAGGCGGATGGATTGCTTGAAGCCAGGAGTTCGAGACCAGCCTGGACAACATGGTGAAACCCCATCTCTAAAAAAGAAAAAAAAATTGTTTATAAAAAAAGAGGCCGGGCGCGGTGGCTCAAGCCTGTAATCCCAGCACTTTGGGAGGCCGAGGCGGGTGGATCACGAGGTCAAGAGATCGAGACCATCCTGGTCAACATGGTGAAACCCCGTCTCTACTAAAAATACAAAAAATTAGCTGGGCATGGTGGCGCGTGCCTGTAATCCCAGCGACTCAGGAGGCTGGGGCAGGAGAATTGCTTGAACCCAGGAGGCGGAGGTTGCGATGAGCCGAGATCACGCCATTGCACTCCAGTCTGGGTAACAAGAGCGAAACTCCATCTCAAAAAAAAAAAAAAAAAAAAAAAAAAGAAAGAAAAAGAAAAAAAAATATTTTTTAGTCAGGCATAGTGACCCAGGCCTACAGTCTCTGATACTCAGAAGGCTGAGGCAGGATCAGGAGAGCCCAGGAGACCGAGGCTTCAGTGAGCTGAGATGGCACCACTGCTTTCCAGCCTGGGCAACAGAGTGAGACCCTGTCTCAAAAAAAAAAAAATTTCAATCTGCTCACTTCTGTACTTCAGTCTGCAGAAACAACAAATTAGCAGTGTTTTCTAGAACAATTTAAGCAAATTGTACTAAAAGCTGATCTGGTTATTTTTTTAACCATTATTCAATTTTTAGTTATTGAAGGTATTTTACAATTGATTGCATGGAAATTGTTTTTATTTTGTACAGGTTTATGGAAAACCTCCTGTACTTGTCCCTGAGAGAGGATGCAGATATGACCACTGCTTATGAGAAGCATGGGTCTGATGGGCAAGGCAGATCCAAACCCAGCCAATCATGGCTGAAGGTGAACAGTGCTGCAACAAAGGAGTCCCAGGGACTGAGGGGCCCAAGAAAGCCCCAGTCCAGCCTGGAGGTCAGGGAAAACTCCCTGGGGGTGGAAACAAATGGGTTGTATGGGAATTCACCAGGAAAAGAGGTGGGAGAAGATAGAGCAACATAAGCAAAGGGTGAGGAATGAGAAGAACTAAGCAAATGTGAAGCTTCTAGAAATTTAACACATAGTAACATATTTAAAAACTCACGAGAGTTTAAATGGCAGTTTAGACACAGCTGAATAGAGAATTCCTGATCTGGAAGATGGATTTGAAGAAATAATCCAGAATTCAACACAGAAAGAAAAATAAATGGAAAATAGGGGGGGAAAAAAGAGGAATTCAACCTGAGAAGGCTGAAGGAGAAGGAGGACGGAGGAAGAGGAGGAAGGAGGGAGGAGGGAGGAAGAGGGGGAGGGGGAGGAGGGAGGAGAGAGGAGGAGGAGAAGGAGCAGGAACAGGAGCAGAAGCAGCAGCAGCAGCATGTCAAAGAAGCAGCAGGAGGAGGAGGAGGAGTAGGAAGAGGAGGAGGAGGAGGAGGAGGAGGAGAAGGAGAAGAGAAAACAAAGAAAAAAAGCAGTTAGGAGCCAGGGAGGACACAACAGGAAGGCCTGACATAGGTAGCAGTTCCAGACAGAGAAGAAAATGAGGCAAAGGCAATATTTGAAGACACAAAGTCTGACATTTTTTTCCAAATCTAATAAGAGCCACCAAATCCATAGATTCTAGAGGTCCAATGAATCTCAAGTAGGACAGGTAGGAAGAAATTCATGCCTGGACATATTGTAGTGAAAATACAAAACACCATAGTCAAAGAGGAGATCCTAGAAGCAGCCAGAGAGAAAGGAGAGGATAATCTTTGTGGGTTTTTTTTGCTGTTGTTGTTTATTTTGTTTTGAGATGGAATCTCACTTTGCCACCCAGGCTGGAGTGCAGTGGCTTGATCTCAGCTCACTGCAACTTCCACCTCCCCGGTTCAAGTGATTCTGCTGGCTCAGCCTCCCAAGTAGCTGGGATTACAGGCACCCACCACCACGCCTGGCTAATTTTTGTATTTTTAGTAGAGGTGGGGTTTCACCATGTTGGCCAGCCTGGTCTCAAACTCCTGACCTCAAATGATCCACCCACTTCAGCCTCCCAAAGTGCTGGGATGACAGGCATGAACCACCATGCCAGGCTGGAGAGGAGAATCTTTGTGTTTCAGTGTTGCAGGAGAGAGATGTTCAAAGGTACAGAGTACAGGGAAATGGGGCTCTAGCAGAGCCAAGGGTGATTTTGAGCCAGAGGAGTGACACAATGAGATCTGTGTTTTAGAATCTGATTATGGAAAGCCAGGTGCGCTGCTCACACCTGTAATCTCAGCACTTTGGGAGGCCGAGGTGTGTGGGTCACTTGAGACCAGGAGTTTGAGACCAGCCTGGATGACAAACAGACCCTGTTTCTCCAAAAAGTAAACAAAAAATTAGCTGGGCATAGTCCCAACCGCTCGAGAGGCTGAGGTAGGAGGATCACTTGAGCCCAGGGGGTCGATGCTAGAGTGAGCAGTGTTCGCACCACTGTACTTTAGCCTGTTGTGCAGGCTGGAGTGATAGAGTGAGACTCTGTCTCAAAAACAAAGGCAGTGCTACTCAGCATCATCTGATTGCTACCCTGTGGAAGTGCAGCCTCAGAGTTGTGAGCTTCTGATATCCCAAAAGAAATGGAAACAGGTGGCCCTCAATGAAGGAGGAGGTCAGGGGTGGCTGGAGGGCAGGTCCTGGGGAGTGGAGGGGCCAGAAGATGACGGATGGGGCAGGTATGGCAGACACTATTATAATAGCTGACTGGCCCCATGTGCTGTTCCCAATTCCCACTTCCCGGCCGCTCTCCACTGTGGAGGCTGGAAAAAAGAAACTACTCACTTTCTCAGCCTTTGTTGCAGCTAGGAGTGATCATGTGGCAAAGTTTTGGCCAATGAAATCTAAGGAATCTCATTAGATTTGGGGGGGGGCAGGTGCGGGGGGGGCAGGTGTGGGGGGGGTGAGGAGGTGGCCTGGTGTCTGGGAAATTACTGACAAAAGTGACAGATGCTTTCAACTAACCCTGAATGTAACCATTCCCTTTCCTTTCTGCATTAAATACAGAGGCAGATGCAACGCCAGGAGCAGGATCAGCCACGTTGTAAACAAGCGGGAAACGCCAACTGCATGACAGAGGACATCAGCCCTGCCATCGCTGAGCTGGGGAAACAATGCCAACAATGGCTGTTCTCCAGGTTCACATTCATGGGAAAAATAAACCCTTATTTGTCAAAGCTACTGTGATCTGTTTTCCCTTTTTTTTTTTTTTTTGGAGCCAAACACTTTACAGAAAAGGGATATTTGTTAAAATTCAGAAGGGGAGGGAAAAGGAGAGACTGCGCAGGAACGGTGGAGGGTAAATGTCAAAGACAGAGACTGTTTGCAGGTGGGAGAGGCCTGAGGACGATTTTCTCACAATAACAGATTATTGAGCACAGGATGTGCCAGGCACAGCGCTTTATATTGATCAACACGTTTTAAAAAATATTTTGTAGAGCCCGGCTCCGTGGCTCACTCCTGTAATCCCAACACTTTAGGAGGCCGAGGCGGGTGAATCACAAAGTCAGGAGTTCGAGACTAGTCTGGCCAACATAGTGAAACCTCGTCTCTACTAAAAATACAAAAAATTAGCCGGACGTGGCGGTGTGTGCCTGTAATCCCAGCTACTCGGGAGGCTGAGGCAGGAGAATCGTGTGAACCCAGGAGGTGAAGATTGCTGAGATCGCACCATTGTACTCCTGCATGGGCGACAGTGCAAGACTCGGTCTTAAAATTATATACAGTATGTATATATATATTTTTTGTAGAGACAGGGAGTAGGGGGAGAGGTCTCATAATGTTGACTAGGCTAGTCTCAAACTCCTGGCCTCAAGGAGTTTGGGAGGCTCGGGCCTCCCAAAGTGCTGGGATTAAGGCCTGAGCCACCGCGCTGAGCAGAACGCATTTAGTTCTCGCTGCAACTTTCTGAGGTAGGCTCTGCCGTTGTCCCCACCACACAGAGGGAACTGCGCTTAAAGAAAAGCGCCAGCCAGCAGGTGGTGAGGCAGGATTTGAACTGAAGCACAGGGAGTCCATCCAGCCCACAAGGACTCCGACTCCTCAGTCAGCACTGGAAGGAGCGAGTCGGCTGGTTAACAATGAGTGTCTCAGGGTCCCGGTGAGGTGGGGCCTCTGATGTGTCGCGGGGGGCCTTGCCTGGCCGCGTCCGCCTTCGAGAGAGCCGAGGCAGCGGAGGACCGTCCGGGGCACAGTGGCCGGCACTGCTCTCCCTGCGGGCGGGGGCTGCGCGCCGCGCGGGCTGTGTGCGGGTCCACCGGGCCCGCCTCGCCTTCCCGCCCCGTCTCCACGTCCTCCGCCCTGGCCCTGCTATAGGGAGCCCGGCCCCGGGCCTCGGCCACCGGCGGGGATGGGGGGCGTTGCGGGTGCCGCAGCCCGGGCAAGGGCCGGGGACGCGGAGGTAGCGGCTGGCGCTGGCGCAGCCGCAGATCTGTGCCGGAGGGACTGTGCCCCCGGGGGCCCTGTCTGAGGCTGGGTTTCTTCCTCCGTGGAATGGGGCTTGAGCGGCGCCTCCTCGACGGGGAAGACGGCTCGCAGAGACCGCGCGCCGGAGAGCCCAGGGCAGCGCGGGGAGGGAGGGCAGCGCGGGGAGGGAGGGAGGGCAGCGCGGGGAGGGAGGGCAGCGCGGGGGTCGCTCCCAGGCCCGTCCCACCGCGGTTCCGCCCAGCAGAGGCCCGGAGCGTTTCCTGCAGGGCCTCAGGAAACACCGGGCCGCCGCCCCGCGACCCCCGCCGCCCCCCTGCAGCTCCGCGACCGTCCCGCTCCACGGCCGCCCCTCCCCCGCCTCCTTCCGGCCGGGCCCCTGCTGGCATCTTGGCCTGCCGGGGCTATGAGTCCCCGCCAGGCCTGCGAGAATCCCCTGCCGCCTCCCCGAGCCTTCTAGATGTATCTGCGCCGCCTCCTCCCTGCCTCCCTCCCCTTCCTTCCAGCCCTTTATTTCCTGGCAGCCGGCGGCAGACAGGCCCAGCGCAAACCTGGGGGAAGATAGGTTGAGGGAGCGGGTCGGATAACTGGGCAGCCACACCCAGTAGGCCAGGCAGCTGCAGGGAACAGGCTAAAGGAGTTGGAAAACATTCTGGGAAGCCAGAAGAGGAATCAGGGAAGGCTGCCTGGAGGAGGCGACATTTAAGTCTGGACTGGAAGAGCAAGGCGGGTCAGACAATAATTCATGTATTTACCAAGCATTTATTGGGCACTTACTGTGTTTAAGACCCTGGGGTTGGGGCAGGAGGAAAGGTAAGTTTGTGTTCTCATGGGTTTTGTAGTAGGGAAAAAGAGTGGAGGCAACTGTCTCACAAACTGCTGGAGCCAAGACCACCAGAGGGGACAGTAGAATGTTAGCTCCACATGATCAACGAGGCCAGAGACGGCCGGGGTGAAATGACTTGCCCACAGCCACAAGTGGTAGAACTGGGATTCAAACCTGAGCTACTGGAACATGAGCCCCTAACTACAGGATTCTCTGTGGCTTTTCAAAGCAGACAGGCTGCTGCACACAGGAGCAGCTGCCAGCCCGCCCTGCAACAGCCATGAACAGGCTGCAGGGCCCACCAGCCGCAGATGCTGGCAGAGGGGACAGCCAGCCATTGGGGGGAGCCCTTGCCCTGGAGAGAGGCAGTGGCGGAAATTGTTGTGGGATGATGGAGGCTGTGGTGGCCATGATGTGGTTACTTCAGGGCCCCTGTGGTTCCAATCGGGGCACGGTGCCTGCCTCCTGTGGCTTTCTTCACCCACAGAGAACCCTCGATGGGGCCATGTCCTGCTTCCTGGAGCTGAGATTGAGTCTGGAAGCCCAGCGGAACTCTTCTCACTCTCTGGGGACCTCCCACCTTTTATCTCCTTGGAGGCTGGGCTAGCATTCCCGCTTTATAGAAGAGGAAACCCGGGTCAGAGGAATGCTTTATAGAAAGGGAAAGGCCGGGCGCGGTGGCTCACGCTTGTAATCCCAGCACTTTGGGAGGCCGAGGCGGGTGGATCACGAGGTCAAGAGATCGAGACCATCCTGGTCAACATGGTGAAACCCCGTCTCTACTAAAACTACAAAAAATTAGCTGGGCATGGTGGTGCGTGCCTGTAATCCCAGCTACTCAGGAGGCTGAGGCAGGAGAATTGCCTGAACCCAGGAGACGGAGGTTGCGGTGAGCCGAGATTGTGCCATTGCACTCCAGCCTGGGTAACAAGAGTGAAACTCCGTCTCCAA
>NW_022437129.1:718205-731257 GCF_009761245.1 Sapajus apella | reverse complement strand
AAAAAAAAAAAAAAAAAAAAAAAAGGAAAGGCCACACAGCAGAAGGGCTGTGTCTGCTGAATGACTGAAGATATGGGACTCTTTTCTTGATACTCCATTCATTCATTCATTCACTGTAACACATGCACGTATCCCCTGTGTACTCACTGTTCCCTTGCACAGTAACCTGAAGGCTTCCAGCTAAGCTTGAGCACCCGAGAACCAACAACTCTGCCTGGGGGCTCACCCAGCAGCTGCAGCCTGCTGGCCCCCGCCCCAGATGCCGTTCTAAAGTAGGCTGTAAAGTGCTATCCCCTAGTAGCCTTGCTCCATGACTGACCTGGTGAAAGTTAGTGATCACAGTTCTGCATCATCGCCCACCGTTCCCCAGCTGTCCATATTTTTATGTGCTCACTCCCACACCCTTTATTGGCTCCTTTCCTCCCCTGTCTCATTTCCCTCACAACCTAAAGGTGATTCTTGGGATCCCATTCAAACCAATTTTGAATTTTGGTTCCAGACTGGGCTTCTGAGGGTGGCAAATGAAGACATTCCTTTATCCAGTCTTCTTTTTTTTTTTTCTTTGACCGAGTCTCACTCTGTTGCTTAGGCTGGAGTGCAGTTGTGTGATCTCGCTCACTGCAACCTCTGCCTCCCAGATTCAAGCGATCCTCCTGCCTCAGCCTCCGGAGTAGCTGGAATTACAGGTATGCGCCACCACACCCGGGTAATTTTTGTATTTTTAGTAGAGACAGGGTTTCACCATGTTGGCCAGGCTGGTCTCGAACTGCTGACCTCATGATCCGCCCGCCTCGGCCTCCCAAAGTGCTGGGATTACAGGTGTGAACCACTCTGCCCAGCCTATTCAGTCTTCAAACACTATTGACCTAACCTGAGCCTGCCCCATGCTGGGCTCTGGGGATGTGGGCATGATTCATAGGCATCTTCTGGGTCCAGAGCCACTTGCTTGGTGGGAGAGGCAGGAAGAGCTTCTGATGATTCTAACCCAGTGTGGTTGATGATGTAACTACATCATCTCCAGGGAGAGTGACCCCTTCTGCTTGGGAGGTCAAGCAGCTTCGCCAAAGATGTTCCCCTCCAGCTTTGCTTTGAAGGACGAGTAGGCGTTCCCCAGCAGGATCAGGGGGTTGGGGAAGTGGCATTCTTTTTTTTTTTTTTTTTTTTTTTTTTAAGATGGGGTTTCACCACGATGGCCAGGCTGGTCTTGAACTCCTGACCTCAGGTGATCCACCCACCTCGGCCTCCCAAAGTGCTAGGATTACAGGCGTGAGCCACTGCGCTCAGCCGGAAGTGGCATTCTTGAAAGAGAACAGCATGTGCAGACCTGGAGCAGCAGCAAGGAGGGGCTGACAGATGGTGGCACGAGGGATGCTGGCAGGGTCAGACCATGCCAGCCTTGAAGGCCAGGGGAGACCCTGAGACTGTGGCGTGGTCATGGGAAACCACCACTGAAAGTTTTGGAGCAAGGGCAGGATTTGGTTTTAGGAAATGCACTTTCCCTGGAAAGACCTACAAGTTTAGTAGTCCTTCCTTCCTCCTTGTGACTCCCACAAGTCAAGGGAGTCCACCCTGGGGTAGCTGAGCAGCAGCAGCACGATACAGATACGTGGAGCTCTTATTAACACTTCATTCATTGGGTCTTCACACCCTTGAGTAAGGCATCCTTTTTAGTAACCTATTTTCATAAGTGGGGAAACTGAGGCATGGTACAGGAACTCAATCAAAGTCCCATAGCTAGGAAGTGGGGCATTAGGATTAGAACCCATATTTCTTGGCCAGGCATGGTGGCTCACGCCTGTAATCCCAGCACTTTGGGAGGCTGAGGTGGGGCTATCACCTGAAGTCAAGAGTTCGAGACTGGCCTGGCCAACATGGCAAAACGCTATCTCTACTAAAAATACAAAAATTAGCCAGGTGTGGTGGCACACGCCTGTAATCCAAGCTACTCGGGAGGCTGAGGCAGGGGAATTGTTTGAACCCAGGAGGCAGAGGTTGCAGTGAGCTGAGATTGTGCCACTGTACTCCAGCCTGGGTGAAAAGCAAGATTCCGTTTCAAAAAAAAAAAAAAAGTGTTGTTTCTTTGGCTTTAAGCCCATCCTCTGCATTGCCCCACTGCCTGCTTATCCTGCTTCTCAGAGGAGGGCTCCAGGAACCACCTTCTCTCTCCAGCACATCCCTGGGGGTGGGTGAATGGGCAGAGAAGGGACAAGCAGCCCAAGTCATAGGCAGGGATGGGGTCAGCGTGGCTTCTTTTGACGAAACGAAGAAGCAGGAGTGCTATTTTGGGCCCAGATGGGAAATGGGTTGGAATCTTGGCTCCTATGCTCACTAGCCATGTGGTCTGTGGCAAGCCACATCCTCTGTCTGTCTTGACTTACCCGTCTGTAAAATGGCTCCTCATAACCCCCACCTCATAGGTCTGTCGTGAAGACTGTATGTACTGAAGACTCAAATTCTTAGCACACTGCCAGGCACATAGCAAGGACTCTGAGAGTGTTATTTTATAGCCCCATGTGGGAGGGCATGGGCAGGGGCACAGACTCTGGGCTCCAATCCCCAAATTGCCATCTGCTAGTCCATTTGAGACCAGGCTGGTAAATTCACCTTCCTGTGCCTCAGTTTCCTCATCAGTAAAATGGGATAATGATGGTGCCTTCCTAGTTGTGAAGGTTAAATGAGATGGCACATGGAAGCGCAGAGAGAAGGGCTGCCATGAGGGTCTCTGTGTGGGTGCTGCTGTTATTGGGTACCTACTGCACGCTGTGTCTCTGCACACAGGAGTCAACCTTTGAGATCTGCTTGCTCATGTCTGTTTCATGGATGTGGAAGTGGAGGCTCAGCAGGGTTGGAGGTTCCCAGAGTCTCCCAGCTGGTAAGGGCGGTGTCGCGACTGGAACCCCAGCCAGGCTGACTCAGACATCCCTGGGGCCTGTGGCTGGCTGGGCAGCTGTGACTCAAGTTTGCAGGAAGAGAGGGAGGAGGGTGGGGTAAGTGGGTGCTTGAGGGAAGCCACGACCTCTATTTCCTCCAAAATGGAAATGCTTGGTGATGTTCGGGGTGTCTGAGCTGAAAAGCAGCCAGTGACAGGCCTGGGATCATCTGACACAGCCCAAGTGACAAGGCCTTGGAAACTTTTGGTCTCTGCAGCAGCAACCGGATTTCAGCCTGGGCCTCCGACACCTCGGGCTGGGTACAGATGTGACTTGGTTGCAGTCCTTCCCTGGCAGTGGAGGGGACGCCTAAGCTGGCACAGGAGTCTCGGGTTCTCTCTGGCTCTACCCCAATCTTCTATGTGATTTCAGGCCCAGGAAGGGACCCCTCTGGGTTCTGTTACTGGAGAAAAGGCAAGTGGCTGGAACAGGCAGGTCCCCAGCCCTCCTTGTCTGGAGGTCTGAGAGTTGGAGGACTCAGAATTTGGAGGGCTCTGGGGTGAAGCCAGAGTCAGGCCCAGGGAGATCCTAGGCCACCTGGGCTCATGTCTGGGGAAACAGGGTATCCTCCAGCCAAAGCAGCATCAAGGCAAGGCACATACCCCAAATAGGAGCTGGGGGCTGACCGCCTCCCCCAGCCCTGCACACCTTGAGCACATGGCCTGAGCCCATCTGCCTTGTTGGGGGGATGCTTTCCAGCCCTGGGTCTGGACTCCACTGACCAGTAGGAACCTGGACTCCTGCGGGGAGCAGCCTGGACGGGAGGTCAGAGAATTGGGTTCCTGAGCACTTCTATGGGTCATTCATCTCTCCATTGGCTTCCCAAATCTGGACTGAGCACACACTGCATGCCAGGCCTGAGCTAGGTTCCGGGGATGCTACCATCAACAAGACAGATGAAGATTCCTGCCCTCAGGCGGGGTGCAGTGGCTCACGCCTGTAATCCCAGCACTTTGGGAGGCTGAGGCGGGTGGCTCACGAAGTCAGGAGATTGAGACCAGCCTGGCCATCACGGTAAAACCCCGTCCCTACTAACAATACAAAAAATTAGCCGGGCGTAGTCCCAGCTACTCAGGAGGCTGAGGCAGGAGAATCGCTTGAACCTGGGAGGCAGAGGTTTCAGTGAGCCGAGATTGTGCCACTGCACTCCAGCCTGGGTGACAGAGCAAAACTCTGTCTCCAAAAAAAAAAAAAAAAATTTCATTAGAAAAAAAAAAAAAAAAGAAGGTACCTGCCGTCGTAGAGGGCAGGGAGACAATAAGTAGAGAAATAAATGCATGACGTTATGTCAGCCACGGAGCGATGCCGCAAAGCAGGGCGGGGGTGGGGAGTGGTGCTGGCTGGGGTTGGGAGGCACTGCTGCAGTGGTCAGGGAGGCTGCTCCGAGAGCTGGGCTCAGGGAAGGAGGCTGGGCATCTAGATGTCTGAGTGAAGGGCCATTTGGGCAGAGGGAACAGCAGGAACAGCACAGGGCTCCGTGTGGGGGGGGATTGGGGCGATCAGTGTACAAGGGTAAAAGTGGGGAAGGCAGGCAGGCTTCGAGTGGACAGGAATGTAGACTTCATTCTCACTGCAACACAAAGGCCTTGCAGGGTTTGGGAGACAGACATGATCTCATTTGGTCTTCCCAGCACCCCCCCTGCCAGGAAGAGACAGAGCCTCAAATTGCAGTGAAGTACCTGAGGCTCAGAGGACACCCCAGCACATGTCTGGGTGTCGTATCATCAGAAGAGCTGGGACTCAAACCGAGCTCTGGATCCTGTTGTGTGTCCTCACCTCGGAGATAACTTGTATGAGGTGCCGGGTGCCGCTCCCAGCTTCTCCCTGCCCAACCGCACTCTGTTGGCCTGTGGTCTACAGACTTCCTTGCTCTAGGACCTGTATTTTCAACCACTGCCCATGCCTCTAGAAGGAGCAGCTTACAGTCATGTTCACACAAAGAGGAAAGCATCCAATTGGGAAGGCTGGAGAATTCATGCAATTTCTCCACATGTCAGACAGTCCTGTTTCCTCTTGCTTCAAAAAAAGTCCTGGATTCTCTCTCTTTTTATTTCCTTCGGTTTTTCTTTTCTTTTTTTTTTTTGAGCCAGGGTCTCACTCTGTTACCCAGGCTGGAGTGCAGTGCTGTGATCGCAGCTCACTGCAGTCTTGATGTCCCTGTGTACTTGGCCTCAAGTGATCCTCCTACCTGAGCCTCCCAAGTAGCTGAGACTACCGGTGTGCGTCATGCCATCATGCCTGACTAATTATTCCACTTTTTGTAAAGACAGGTTTTTTTCTGGCATGTTACTCAGGCTGATCTTGAACTCCTGGGCTCCAGTGATACACCGGCTCCCAAAGTGTTGGGATTACAGGCATGAGCCACTGCACCTGGCCTGACATCTCAGTCTTGATTTGTACTTTTTGCTCAAAAGGATTGAGTGTGATGCAGGTCAGAAGTGGTCGGGGGCAGGGACAGTCCCCAGCATGGTGGGAAGTCTTCTTTCTGCAACGTTTTGGAATACAAGCAGAAAGAAGTTTGCTGTTCCACACAAAACATGGTTGGGAGGACACTGGGTAGATACAACTAAGGTTTAAGCATTATTTCCACAAATACATACACAGAGCTAAATCAATATTGGAAGTAGTACAGAAGCACTCAAAATAGGCCCAGGATCTCCACAGTTGTAAGAGTCTTGTTATTTATTTATTTATTTTTTTGAGATGGCGTTTCACTCTTGTTGCCCAGGCTGGAGTGCAATGGCGCGATCTCGGCTCACCGCAACCTCCGCCTCCTGGGTTCAGGCAATTCTCCTGCCTCAGCCTCCCAAGTAGCTGGGATTACGGGCATGAGACACCATGCTTGGCTAATTTTGTATTTTCGGTAAAGATAGGGTTTCTCCATGTTGGTCAGGCTGGTCTCGAATTCCTGACCTCAGGTGATCCACCCACCTCGGCCTCCCAAAGTGCTGGGATTATGGGCATGAGCCACCACATCTGGCCACATTCTTTTATTAATGATTTGAGTGGAGGCATAGTCTGGGGACAGCTGTTTATTTATTTATTTATTTTTAGATTTTTAGTAGAGACGGGGTTTCTACTAAACCCTGTCAGAGTGAGATGGAGTCTCACTCTGTCACCCAGGCCAAAGCACAGTGGTGCAATATTGGCCCACTGCAACCTCTGCCTCCTGAGTTCAACCAATTCACCCTGCCTCAGCCTCCTGAGTAGATGGGATTACGGGTGCCGGCCATCACACTCAGCTAAGTTTTGTATTTTTAGTAGAGACGGGGTTTTGTCATATTGGCCAGGCTGGTCTCAAACTCCTGACCTCAGGTGATCCACCGCCTTGACCTCCCAAAGTGCTGGGATTACAGGTGTGAGCCACTGTGCTTGGCCAGTTGTCTACTGATTTTGAGTATGTAATTGATTTGTGCATGGAGAGGGGATCAGGTAGAATTATTTGGTCTGGAGCAAAAGAAATGGATTCTGGTTAACAGAGGGGGGTGGATTTACTGGAAATAAGTGGAGTAGATCAGAGAATCAAAAAGGCAAGACTTGGGCCAGCATGGTGGCTCCTCCCAGTAATCCCAAATACTTGGGAGGCTGAGGTGGGAGGATCGCTTGAGCCCAGGAGTTCGAGGCTGCAGTGAGCCATGATCACACCACAGCACTCCAGCCTGTGTGACAGAGCAAGACTCTGTCTCAAAAATAACAAATAAACAAAACAAAACAAAGGCAGGCTTGGAAAGGCCACCACCCAAGGTAGCTCCAGGAGCTCAAAAATGAGAATTAACAGGCAAGGGCTTTTTGTTTATTTGTTTGTTTTTTGAGGTGGAATTTCACTCTGTCACCTAGGTTGGAGTGCAGTGGTATGATTGTGGCTCACGGCAACCTCCGCCTCCCGGGTTCAAGTAAGTGATTCTCCTGCCTCAGCCTCCTGAGTAGCTGGGACTACAGGCATGAACCACCATGTCTGGCTAATTTTTGTATTCTTTTTTTTTTTTTTTTTTTTTTGAGATGGAGTCTTGCTCTGTTGCCAGGCTGGAGTGCAGTGGTGCAATCTCGGCTCACTGCAACCTCCTACGAGGTCAAGAGATCATGACCATTCTCGCCATGATGAAACCCCGTCTCTACTAAAAATACAAAAATTAGCCAGGTGTGGTGGCATGCACCTGTGGTCCCAGCTACTCAGGAGGCTGAGGTGGAAGAATTTTTGTGTTCTTAGTAGAGATGGGGTTTCACCATGTTGGCCAGGCTGGTCTCGAACTCGTGACCTCAGGGGATCCGCCTGCCTCAGCCTCCCAAAGTTCTGGGATTATAGGTGTGAGCCACTGTGCCCGAGCAACAGGCAAGTTTTTGAAGGCAACACTGCTGTTGGTGGTCCACAAGGGTGGACAGACGCTGGGCAATTAATTCAACAAAGGAGCTCTCCAGGTGGCTAGGGTGTTGGCTGACAACATGCAAATCCCCAGAGCTCTCACCTGCGGCTGGCATGTGAAACCCCGCTGAACATGAAGCAATTTTATTCTTTAAATCCTACCTTTGGATCTGAGAACCAAATATAGTTTGAGATATCTGGCGTACCAGTAAGCTTTAGTCTAGACTATGAAATTTTCCTCCTAGAAACTTAACCTGCAGGTAAATTTGCACAGGAGTGCAAAGGCATATATGGGAAACAGAATGCAGGGTATAATGTACTTCATCCACTGGGGTCTGGTTAAATATAGGAAGGCTTTTTTTTTTTAAGATGGGATTTCACCATGATGGCCAGGCTGCTCTTGAACTCCTGATCTCAGGTATCCACCCACCTTGGCCTCCCAAAGTGTTAGGATTACAGGCGTGAGCCACCGCACCCGGCTATAGGAAGGCTTTAAGAATGAGGCAGGGCAGGCGGGGCACAGTGGCTCAGGCCTATAATCCCAGCACTTTGGGAGACCGAGGCAGGTGGATCACCAGAGGTCAGGAGTTTGAGACCAGTCTAGTCAATGTGGTGAAACCCCATCTCTACTTAAAATACAAAAATTAGGGCCAGCCATGGTGGCTCACGCCTGTAATCCCAGCACTTTGGGAGGCCGAGGTGGTTGGATCACCTGAGGTCAAGAGTTCAAGACCAGCCTGGTCAACATGGTGAAACCCCATATCTACTAAAAATACAAAAATTAGCTGGGCATGACGGTCCATGCTTGTAATCCCAGATACTTGGGAGGCTGAGGCAAGGGAATCACTTGAACTTGGGAAGCAGAGGTTGCAGTGAGCCGAGATCATGCCACTGCAGTCTAGCCTGGGTGACAGAGCAAGATTCCATCTCAAAAAAAAAAAAAATAAAATAAAAAATAAAAAAAAAGGCAGAGCACAGTGGCTCATGCCTGTAATTCCAGCACTTTGGGAGACTGAGGCAGGAAGATCACAAGGCCAGGAGTTTGAGAGCAGCCTGGCCAATATGGTGAAACACCGTCTTTACTAAAAATTTTAAAAAATTAGCTGGGCATGGTGGCACATGTCTGTAGTCCCAGCTACTTGGGAGGCTGAGGCAGGAGAATTGCTTGAACCATTGGTGGGGGTTGCAGTGAGCCAAGATTGCACCACTAAACTCCAGCCTGGGCACCGGGCAACAGAGCGAGACTCCGTTTCAAAAAAAAAAAAAAAAGAATGAGGCAGTTTTAATTTGGTGGATGTGCGACAATTTCCAAGAGTTACACTGTTAATGAAATAAGCAATATCTGGAGGGAGTTACTGTTTTCATGTGTGGGGGTGGAGGAGGTACATACATATAAGATGGTGTCAGAATCTCTGTTACACTGTAACAGTTATTGCCATTGGGAGGGGGACTGCAGATCCGGGGAAACAGCAGGAGGGAGACTTGTTTTTCACATGTCCTTATGCACTGATTCAACATTTTTTCTGTGCGTGTAATTTTTTTTTTTTTTTTTTTTTTTGAAACAGAGTCTGGATCTGTAACCCGGGATGGAGTGCAGTGGTGCAATCTCAGCTCACTGCAACCTCCGCCTCCTGGGTTCAAGCAGTTCTCCTGCCTCAGCCTCCTGAGTAGCTGAGATTACAGGCATCCACCCCCATGCCCGGTTAATTTTTGTATTTTTAGTGGAGACAGGGTTTCTCCATGTTGGTCAGGCTGGCCTTGAACTCCTGACCTCAGGTGATCCACCCTCCTCAGCCTGCCAAAGTGCTGGGATTACAGGTGTGGGCCACCGCCTGTAATCCCAGGGTTGGTCTGTATTTTTTTTTTTAACTTTATTTTAAAGTGATTTTAGATTTACAGAAAAGCTACAAAGATAGCACAGGGACTTCCTCTTTAGCCTTCACTCTGCTTCCCCTAATGGCCTTACATTACCACTGTCCGTTTTTCTTTTTCTTTTTTTTTTTTTAAAGATGGGTTTTCACTACGATGGCCAGGCTGGTCTTGAACTCCTGACCTCAGGTGATCCACCCACCTCGGCCTCCCAAAGTGCTAGGATTACAGGTGTGAGCCACAGCGCCCAGCCCGTTTTTCTAAACTCAGTTATCAACACTGGTATAATGCTACTGACTATACTACCGAAATTTCTTGGATTTCTCCAGATTTCCCACCAATGTCCTTTTCTGTACTCGGATCCCTCCAGCACACTACATTCTGTTTAGTGTCCTGTCTCCTTAGTCTCCTCTGAGCTGTGTTAGTTTTAGCCTTGCTTGCGCTTCATGACCTTGGCAGTTCTGAAGAGGACTGGTCAGGTATTTGTAGAATGTGTGCATGTATATTTTAGGATTGTTATTATTATTTTTTTCTTCCAGAATCCAACTGTCTGATATTTTAGGATTATTTTTAAAGATGTTTACTACACACAAAAAAAGAAATTAAAAAAAAAGAAACAGGCCGGGCGCGATGGCTCAAGCCTGTAATCCCAGCACTTTGGGAGGCCGAGGCGGGTGGATCACGAGGTCAAGAGATCGAGACCATCCTGGTCAACATGGTGAAACCCCATCTCTACTAAAAATACAAAAATTAGTTGGGCATGGTGGTGCGTGCCTGTAGTCCCAGCTACTCAGGAGGTTGAGGCAGGAGAATTGCCTGAACTCAGGAGGCGGAGGTTGCGGTGAGCCGAGATCGCGCCATTGCGCTCCAGCCTGAAAAAAAAAAAAAAAGAAAAAAAGAGAACCAAAAAAAAAAGAAAAAAAGATGAGAACCAAACCTAAATTATGGAGTTGAAAAGTACAGTAACTGAAATAACTGGGTGCAGTGGCTCACCCCTGCAATCTCAGCACTTTGGGACGAGGCAGGCAGATCACTGGAGGTCCGGAGTTCAAGGCCAGCCTGGCCAACATGGTGAAATCCTGTCTCTACTAAAAATACAAAAATTAGCTGACTGTAGTGGCTAGCACCTGTAATCCCGGCTACTCTGGAGGCTGAGGCAGTAGAATCACTTGAACCTGGAAGGTGGAGGTTGCAGCGAGCCGAGATCTCACCACTGCACTCCTGCCTGGGCGACAGAAAACCAACAAGACAGGAAGCCGAGGTTGTGTCTGTCTACTGACACAATGCATATGAAATCTTTAGCCCATGTAGTTGCTATTTCTTTTGGGGGGGCAGGGAGTGTTGTTTGGTTTTGTTGTTTTGTTTGCCCTAGCCTCCTGAGTAGCTGGGACTACAGGAGTGTGCCACCACGCCCAGCTAATGTTTTAATTTTTTTTTTATAAATACAGGTCTCACTATGTTGCCCAGGATGGCCTTGAACTACTGGACTCAAGGGATTCTCCCACCTCGGTCTCCTAAAGTGCTGGGATTATTGGTGTGAACCACCAGGCTCAGCCTATGACAACTATTTCAAGTCAGAATTTGGCAATTGGAAGAAAACTTTTTTTTTTCAGACGGAGTCTTGCTCTGTTGCCCAGGCTGGAGTGCAGTGGCGTGACTGTGCCCAGCTGAAAACATTTTATAAATGGCCCATCTTGTTTGGAATCTTCACCACTTTGGGGAAAAAAACGTAAAGATTAATGGAACAGAAATGTGCCATAGGATCGGAGACTAGGCCGGGCGCGGTGGCTCACTCCTGTAATCCCAGCACTTTGGGAGGCTGAGGCGGACGAATCACAAGGTCAGGAGTTCAAGACCAGACTGACCAATATGGTGAAACCCTGTCTCTACTAAAAATACCAAAAAAAATAGCCAGGCGTGGTGGCACGTGCCTACAATCCCAGCTACTGGGGAGGCTGAGGCAGGAGAATCGCCGGAACCCAGGAGGCAGAGGTTGCAGTGAGCTGAGGTGGCGCCACTGCACTCCAACCTGGGCAGCAGAGTGAGACCCCCCCTCCCAAAAAAAAAAAAAAAAAAAAAAAAAAAAAGATGTGGGTGCTATTTTTATAGTTACACATCATTCTCTAAGGAGGAAAAATGATGAAGGTTATTGAAATATGGGCCTTCTCTTCCTCGTTCTTCCCGGAGTCAGGAAAAGCTGGGTTGAGAGGGCAAAAAAAAAAAAAAAAAAAAAAGAAAGAAAGAAATTTGTAAGATGTGATGAAAGCTTTGGAAGAAAGACATTATGTAAATCCCAAGTAGAATTATCAGTTTATTAATTGATTTAATGAAGACAAAGTATGAAAGCTTGGAACTATCAAAAAAACTAAATGGAAACCATTTGAAAATGGTGTTACTTAATCCCAGGACTTTGGGTGTCCGAGGTGGGCAGATCACCTGAGGTCAGGAGTTCGAGACCAGCCTGACCAATATGGAGAAACCCTGTCTCTACTAAAAATACAAAATTAGCTGGGTGTGGTGGCACATGCTGTAATCCCAGCTACTTGGGAGGCTGAGACAGGAGAATCATTTGAACCCAGGAGACGGAGGTTCAGTCAGCCAAGATCAAACTACTGCACTCCAGCTTGGGCAACAAGAGTGAAACGGGGTCTCAAAAACAGAAAAAAGAAAATGGATTTACTATCAGGAATCTGGGTACTGATTAATGAAAATGCAAGTGAACTGGTTGAAGGAGAAAAGGGAATTCATTAGTGTGGTGGGCACTGCTGGTCACCTGCCAGCATTTGTTCTTTTCCCAACTCCGGGAGGGAGCCTTGATTTGATCAAGGCAATTATCGTAATTCCCCACATCACCCTCCCACCATCCAAGTGCTTACATTCAGAGCAAGCCTGGGATTTTAGTTTGCTGAGTTGGGAGAAAGAGATGCTCTCTGTTTTCAACAGCGTGGCCACACAGCTGAGGCATGGACGTGCCACAGCCACTTTGCAGCTAGTCAACACACCAGCCAAGGAAAATGGCCACATGCCTAAGTGGCATATGTCAAAGAAAGGAAGCCAGAGCCTTGATTGCACTGCACTTGAACCCTAGCTCTGGAAATTTTGGTTAAATGAGCCCATTGTTTCCAATTATCATTTAAGCCAATTTAAGTCGGGTTTTTCTTATTTCTTTTTTTTTTTTTTTTTGTAGAGATGGGGTTTCACCGTGTTGGCCAGGATGGTCTCGATCTCCTGACCTCATGATCCACCCGCCTCTGCTTCCCAAAGTGCTGGGATTACAGGTGTGTGAGCCACCTCTCCCAGCCTGTTTTTGTTTTTGTTTTTTTTGAGGCAAGGTCTTGCTGTGTTGTCCAGGCTGGAGTACAGTGGCACAATCATGGCTCATTGCAGCTTCAACCTGCTGGGCTTACAGGATCCTCCCACCTCAGCCTCCTGAGTAGCTGGGATTACAGGTGACCACCATCACGTCCAACTAATTTAAATTTTTTTTTTTTTTTTTTGTAGAGACGAAGTCCCACTACGATGCCCAGGCTGGCCTCCTACTTCTAAGCTCAAGTGATCCTCCCTTGTGGGTCTACCCAAAGTGCTGGGATTATAGGCATGAGCCACTTAACCTGGCCTGAGTTGGGTTTTATATCATAATAGTTTCAACAAATGTATTGGCTTGTGTGCTGAAAAGTCCATGATTAAAGCTTCCGGCATGGCTGGTTCAAGGTGCCTAATATCAGCAGGAATCTATCTCTTCTCTCATCTCTGTCCCCATCTGTGTTGGCTTCATTCTTGGGCTGGCTCTCCATTATGGAGCTACTCCTCCAGGCTTTTCTCCCACTAGCTCAGCAACCTGATAGAAAGAGAAGCTTCTTTTTTTTTTTTTTTTTTTTTTTTTTTTTTTTTTT